>NW_006922093.1:896793-900463 GCF_000298275.1 Orycteropus afer afer | reverse complement strand
GTTCTTCCAGTTTGTCCCTGGGATAGTATTACAGGTAGGCCACACCCCTGGGGAAACTCCCCCTAGACTGACCGGCCGCTTAGGACGCAGTCATGTGATCCATCATGGGAACTACCACTCACAACTGGAGTCCAGCCAAGTTGACACATCTTCAACTATCACAATGTTCAAACAGTACTGTGATGTTTCAGTCAGGGTTTGGTCAGAGAGCAGTACTGCTCTGGGTGGTACAGATTAAGAGATTATATATGGCTCAGACCATATACACCCTGGGAGCTGATGAGGCAGTTTATATAAGGCTGTTATTAGTGTGTCTGAGGATAGGTTTGCGCTTTACTAATTCACTGCCATCAAGTTGAACTCAACTCATAGCAACCCCTCCTTGGGTTTCCAAGGGGGTATCACTACAAAAGTAGATTGCCCAACCTTCCTTCCGAAGAGTGGCTGTTGGGTTTGAATCGCCAGCCTTCTGGTTAGCAGTCAAATGCCTTAGGCATTATGCTACCAGAGCTCAGTGGGGTGGAAGTTGGAAAGAGCAGATGGATTTAGAGCAGGGGAGACAAAGGACAAGCTGGAACCTGTGTTTGTCTCCTACCACCTCAAATTACAGTTGTTGGTGAGCTGCAGGTCACCACTGACCATCGCACATCTGGGCAAAGTCAGAGATGGTAGAGGAGGCAGTCCAGTGGGAGTTGGAGGAAATGCTGCTGGCTGTTGCTGCATATCAACAAGGCTTACTAAGATATCAGAGATAAAGTGCATGAGTAGTTAGCACCTACCCTACAGCAAGCTTCAGAGAATAAACAATGGCTAAACCAAACCAAACCAAACCAAACACATTGCCATCGAGTTGGATCCAACTCATTGCGACCCCTCCTTGGATTTCCAAGGTTGTATCCCTATGGAAGAGGAGCTCTGGTAGCATAGTGCCTAAGGCACTTGACTGCTAACCAGAAGGCTGGCGGTTCAAACCCACCAGCCACTCCTCGGAAGGAAGGTTGAGCGATCTACTTCCATAGGGATGTTGTTGTTGTTGTTATTTGCCGTGGAGTTGCCCCGACTCATAGCGACCCCTCCTTGGGTTTCCGAGGCAGTATCACTATGTTTTCCTTATATTGCTTATGAGAATTTCCCTTGTGGCCAGCTGTTACCTGGAAATTTACATGTAAAAGAATTCTGGGATATGTAGTTCGAATTTAACAAATTTGGCGATACAGATCTCCCAATATACCACATAGGATGACCAAAACAGGATACTTGCGAGTGGAAGAAAGTGTCATGTACCCCAGGACAACAGGAACCAACCAAATGTGTTATCACCTTGATATTAGCGATTCTGTCTCAGTCCTCTCGTGAAAGATGAATGCATTCAGAAAACTCAAGGGGGTCAAGGCAAGGTTACTTTTTTTCAGTAATTGAGGCGAAGGTATCATACGTATGATTGCTATAGGCTTTGCACCAAAGGTTCTGCAGCCTCAGCCATAAATCCCTTCTAATAAGCAGAGAGATGTTCTGACAATTTAATATCTCTCAGGACCAGAATTTGTGCCTTTAGGTGAAATTCCTTACAAATGTCATTTGCCTTGAGACACAAAGAGACAACTTTCTGTCCACACAATAAGAATTGAAAACTACTGTGAAACCAAATGTGCTTGAACTGTTGAGAGTAAAATGAATCTGCTTTGTAAATTTGCACCTAAATCACAACAAAAAAATTAAAAAAAAGAAATTGAAAACTAATAGGATTTCTTAAGGGATTCTGTTGTTGTTGTTACGTGCTGTGGAGTTGGACCCGACTCATAGAGACCCCTCCTTGGGTTGCTGAGGCAGTATCACTACGGAAGTAGATTACCCAACTTTCCTTCCGAGGAGTGACTGGTGGGTTTGAACTGCCAGCTTTCTGGTTAGCAGTCAAGTGCCTTAGGCACTATGCTACCAGAGCTCCTTCTTAAGGGATTGGTAGATGGCAATAGTTTTTCTCCAGGTTAGAATGTATAGGAATAGATTCAGTAGTAGTCTTGGCTTTCCTTGGTTATGAACAAGGGTCATAATTTATTAGTATCCAGACCCAGAGGTCAGAAAAAATTGTTATATGTTTGTACAAGTGTGTCTCAAAACACATTTGGCACACTGTGCAAATATTACACAAAACATACACATTTCACAACAATTCTGTAAGATTAGGTGAAACAATCTATGTAAAGCATACATGTTTGGCACAGAGAAGGCACTCATTAAATGTAATGTGAATTTGAATCTTATTACCAGGGAGCAAAATCAGTAATCTGAGAAGAGAGACAGCAAGGACATAATGGTAGGAAGCATCAATTTCTTATGAAAGTCTTGAAGACATCTCCTGATGTGCCTTTTAAATAGGTTTTCTAATGAGATGTGCCATTTATCTACTGCTCTTGGAAATTAATTTCCCTGATTTTTTCTTTTCCTGGCACTTAGCCTAGTAAGGCAGGTGTGCTGTTTGTCAGGCTATGCACTTAGAAGAGTAAAAACATTCAGAGAAGGACCCAAGTCAATCAAAATGTATGAATTTAAGATCTAATAGTCAAATTTAAGATCTAGTAGTTATAGATACATGCATATTTGTGTTTGTGTGTGTATATATATATGTGTATATGTACATATATATCAGTGTATATCTATATGAACATGTTCCTACAGTTTTGGAGACTTGGAAGATAGCAAATGAGACATTTGAGACATAATCGGATCTCATGTGTTTTCAGGAGTGACTGATGTTTTGTGAGCATCTTATTCTGATCACAACCTCACATTTTATGTTCATGTCCCAGGCCTCTTTGATGCTCATGGTAACTACACACCTAAAATAATGTATTTGCACTACCCAACTTCAGTCTGCTTATGAATACCTCAAATACCTCTAGTAGAAGAATTCCCTAATCTAAATAAAAGTTTATTGGTTCTTTGTGAAGTGAGAAGAAACTACAAAAAAATTAATACATTTTAAAGATATATTTATTCTTAATTCTGAGACAATATTTTTTTCCAACCTTTTTGGTCTTAAATTTCTTCTTTGAAATTATGATCATAGAATATTGTTTTGGTTACCTAGTGCCACTCTAACAGAAGATACTACAAATGGGAGGGCTTGAACAAATGGGAGTCTGTTCTCTTACAATTTTGGAGGCTAGAAGTCCGAGTTCAAAGTTTTGGGCTCTACCGACTGAGTGAAAGCCCCTTGACCTTGGGCTTCACCTCTGCGTCTTGTTTTCCCGGCCTACTGAAACTAGAAGTATCTCTTCACTCAGACAGCTGCTGGCTGCTGAGGCTAACAAGCCCAAAGTCAATAACCAAAAAACAATGGCACAGTGCAATATTACCAAACCACATGGCAGGCCATTGATTCAAGTCCAGAAAAAGTCCCAAGATTGGCAAGACAACATGACAGGGTACTGAAGAACGACTCGGCTACATGCAGAGTTCAAGCATGCCATAAGCTAGAGACTTTGCTCAAAGGTGCTTCTTATATACTGGAAGCTGATGACATCCCTAAAGCAGCTACTTAACTGCCCCAGTAGATTCTACCATGGAATTGATTGCCAGTCTCCCCATGGGGATAACTATATCTAGATGCCCAGCTACTACTCAACCAGGCCCAGCCAAGTTGTTATGCAACCTTAACTAACACAAACAT
>NW_006922093.1:873463-896693 GCF_000298275.1 Orycteropus afer afer | reverse complement strand
TATTATTAATGCTCCACTTTTTTAAATGAAAAATTGAAAATTCTGTTGTAATCTCAGGTTTTTGTTGCAGTGGTTTTCAGAAATCTAAAAAATGCAAAAGTCTGAAATCAGTGCTCTGCATCACTCATTTGAACCATGGCAAATGAAAATTTATATTGGAATTTACAGTGTTATCCATCTCTGTGGATACAATTATGTTATACTAAATGCTAATATCCCCCTTCTTGATGACCCAGTCCTTACTCATTTTATAGCATTGTGCTCAAATTCTCTCCCTCAGGCAAACCTTTCCTGAACCTTCAGTGTGAATGATGTCACTCTATCATAATTTCTCATTACATAACTTACTATTTATTCATAGCAATTATTACAAGTTGTATAATTTAATTTCAAAAACCAAACCAAACTCACTGCCGTGGAGTTGGATCCGACTCATAGTGATCTCTTCTTGGATTTCTGAGGCAGTGTCACTATGGTAGTAGATTGCCCAATCTTCCTTCTGAGGAGTGGCTGGTGGGTTTGAACTGCCAGCCTTCTGGTTGGCAGTTAAATGCCTTGGCATTATGCCACCACATTTCCCTTAACTGGGTGTGATTATTTATTTGATATCTCTGTTGCCCATTGACCTGTTAAGTTGGTAAGAAAAATTGGTTTATCTATTTCATTTACTTGATTTTTCTAGTGTCTACATATGGGACCTCTGGTAGCACGGTGGTTAAGGCATTTGACTGTTATTCAGAAGGCTGGTGTGTTTGAAAAAACCCACCAGCCACTCCGTGGAAGGAATATTGGGCAATCTACATCCACAGAGATATCACCTCAGAAACCCAAGGAGGGGTTGCTATGAGTTGGAATCAACTTGACGACATTGAGTTAGGTTTGTTTTTCAGACGTGTGTTTAGCACAAAGTATGAGTCTAATAAACATTTTTACCAAAGGTGGTTAAGAGAATGAGTGGCTAGAGTTGTACATTAATAAAGGAAAGAGCTATATATAGGATTTTATACATTTTGAAAGTTCAGTAATAAGCTCAGTAGTATGCCATTAAAATATTAGTTTACTATAATATTGACAGTGTTCATATTCAGATATAAAGTATTTTTTTGAACTTCTGTCTCCTTGTTTGAATTGTGTCTCAAAGTTAAGGTCTGTCTTGTTCATTTTAATATCTCCATTGCTTTGCTTACTGCCTGGCCCACACTGTTCAATAAAATTTGAATGATCTAAACAGAAGTTACTTACTAATTTGTTTAACATATATTGCAGGTAAACAACCAAATTAAATCCCAAAACAAATAAATAAGCAAAACACAAAATAACAATTACAATAAAAGAACCCATAGTCCTTAAGAACAGAATTAAAATAGCTGAGGGCAAGCTCTGAGGCTAGAATACTATACTGGGATCTTGGCTCCACCAAACACTAGCTGTGCCTCAGTTTTCTTTTTTGTAAGTAATAACAATATCTGCTTCATATGGGTTCTGTAGGAGCTCTGGTAGTGTAGTGCCTAAGGCATTTGACTGCTAATCAGAAGGCTGGCTATTCAAATCCAGCAGCCACTCCTCAGAAGGAAGGTTGGGCAATCTACTGTCCCTAGTAATATTGTTGTTGTTGTTAGGTGCCATTGAGTCAGACCTGACTCATAGTGACCCCTCCTTGGGTTGCTGAGGTAGTATCATTGTGGAAATAGATTGCCCATCCTTCCTTCTGAGGAGTGGCTTGTGGGTTTGAACTGCCAGCCTTCTGGTTAGCAGGCAAGTGCCTTAGGCGCTATGCTACCAGAGCTCCCATCCCAAGTAATACTGCCTCGGAAACCCAAGAAGGGGTTGCTATGAGTTGGATGTAACTGGTCGGCAATGAGTTTGGTTTTTGGTATAGTTTCTGTGGTTATTAACTGAATTAATACCTATAAAGCACTTGGAATTTTGAGTGGCACATGGTAGTTATTACATAAATTGTAGCTGATATTATTTTAATTTAATCTTCATGATCATAAGTATTTTCAATACTTCAAAAAGATGACTACATGATTTGCAATTTTTAAACATCATGTATATATATATATATAAATTCTACCAGTTACACAATAGACATTCAGTGATTCAAAACTCCTGTTTTATGTTTAAGGAATGTTACGGCCTCTTTGAAACTCCGGTTTGTTAATCTTATGTGCTGTGGTAAGCATATAATTCATGGTACATGCTGCATTTTAATATGGTGAAAAAAAACACTGAGCAATAGAAGAGCTAAATGGAATATATGGGATAGTCAAGAGTTTCCAAAACTAAATCTTGACTGGATAAAACAAGTATTCGTTCAGTATTTTTTCAGGATGTACTACCTGCTGTATCAGTCCCTAAATCTCACTCTTCCTGGTTCTAATTTTATATAATTGTGATCCAAGTAAGTCACCCAACTGAATATTGCGATCTTATGATTGATCTTACATCACTAGAAAATTAATTCACTTTAATGTTAGCTTTGAAATGATGCCAGAAGTTTATAAATTTATGGAAAATACATTTTTTTCCATTTCTTATTGTATTTGCACCATTAAATTTTGTCATATGTGAAATGTGTTTTGTAAGAAGTCAAATTAATTTTGCTTTTATTATCATAACTTCCACACTTTTTTATACATATTTCTTTATAAAGGTATATGATTTTCCAAGATTTAATTGAAACTTGTCTTGGGATAAGAAACCAAAAGTTGTTTGTTTTATTTTGCTTTGGAATATAAAATGCCCTTTATTTGACATGGGTCTAGCTCTACTTAGCTGGAAATATTCCAGGCTTAAACATCTGCAACACAATTTTGCCAGCAAAAAAATTGGTTGATTGAGGTCATATTGAGAAAGAGAGGTGACGTGCACATCTATTTGCATTCAGTAATATTTCTTATTGCCTCAAAAAGTACCAGTTGAACATCAACCAAGAGCAACTTAGAAGTTATCATGAAACTACTAAATATTGAATTAACCACCTAATTTTAACTAAAAATGCTTGTGTTTAATTTTATTAGATTGCATACCAGGGCATATTCCTAACCTGTTGAAATAAACAATGATGAGTATGGGAAAATCTCAACTGACAAAAATTTCAAAAGCAGAGAGAAAAAGCTCATGCCTCAAATATTGAATGGGAAGGATTGGAGTTATAGCAAGACTATTCAAATGTAGATTAGAAAAGTGACAGCCATTTCCTTGTGCAGTCAATAAAATAATTAGCTCACCAAAACTGCTTTTAAATCAAAATTCTACTTTTTCCTTTATGTGAAAGAATCTAAATACCCAACATCTGCAAGTATTTTTTTTTTCAAAATAGCAAATCAAATGGGTTTATATCTTTTAGAATATGATGTGTTTCAAGAGCTTTGCATCCAATCCTTTATTTTAATTTATTTTATCTTTTTTTTTTTTGCATGATTTTCAGTAAAGAAGGGAGGAAGGCTAGTCGCTATAATCTAATATGGGTATTCAGAGATAGGAGGTAGGAGATAAACAGAATGAGGATGAGAGTTAGAGCTAGAATGACAGTGAGTATAAGTAAGAATGTCAGTGGTTTGGAAAAAAAACATACTTATCTGAGAAGTAGAAGCTATTGCTTCAGGAATACCTGACTTTTTAAAATAAATCATTACTCTTAAGGCCATTGTGTATGTAGCATGGTGTGTATGACAGGAGCGAGGAGGTAGAAGGTATGTTTAAAATGTGTTCATCAAGTGTCCTCTCCCTTCTGTAAATTCAAAATCTCCTCTCCATTAATTCCTTCCCTCAACACGCTTACGTGTTATCTAACTTGGAAAAAACAAACAAATAAAACAAAACAAAACCTTCCTTCATCCCTATCTAGCTACAACCCTTTTTCCCTCCTGGCCAAGTCCCTCTACTAAGAGATAATCAGATACTGTGTTCTATCATTTCACTGAAACTTCTTCTCAAACATCACATGTGAGTTCTTAATGAAAACAATCCAATGCACATTAAACATCTTCATCCCAGTTTAACTTTCTGGAATTGCAGTTCCTGATTACAAGGTCTTTCTTTTGACTTATGCCTCTCTCTCTCTCTCTATTTTTTTTTTTTTTTGGCACTGTTAACTTCTGGCCCCTTATTCCGTTGCTTTTGCTATTACTTTGCACTATCTACACAGTGGCCCGTATTTAGCTTGCTTCTCTTTATATGACTCTCATTCTAGCATTAGAAGCAATCTTTCTCTAACATAGGAGCTCTGGTGGCATAGTAGATACTCTTGTGGCATAGTGCCTAAGGCATTTGACTGCTAACCAGAGGGCTGATGGTTCAAACCCACAAGTCACTCCTAGGAAGGAAGATTGGTGATCTTCCATAGTGATACCATCTCAGAAACCTAAGGAGGGGTCACTATGAGTTGGATCTGACTCCAAGCCAGTGAGTTTGGTTTTTGGTTTTGGTGGCGTACTACCTAAGGCATTTGATTGCTAACCAGAGAGCTAGTGGTTCAAACCCACCAGCCACTCGTTGGAAGGAAGATTGGGCAATCTACCTCTGTAGTGATACTGCCTCAGAAACTCAAGGTGGGGTTAGTATGAGTCAGGATTTAGTGGACGGCAGTGAGTTGTTTGTTTGTTTTTCTAATATGGCCAGGTATTAAGATTTAGAGGCAAAACGCAGTGACAGAATTCTAAGCATGTGAGATAAACTTTAAGATTACGTATGTTTCCCACCACAGGAGTCAGTAAGGCTATTTTTAATTAATTAATAAAATTGTGATTTGGGTGAAAATTTACAGAGCAAATTCATTTTCTGTACTACAGTTGGTACGTATTTTGTCTCATGACATTGATTCCAAGCCCCATAATGTAACAGCTCTCTTCCCGCTTCTTCACTGTGGTTACCTTTTCCCTGTGTCCTTCTTTCCTATGCATTCCTGCCCTTTGAACTATATTCCTGTACATACATTGCCATTCTGATCTCCCACAGTTGATTGTTCTAAGGAGTGTACTTACCTGATGTAAATGTTCACCTAATATACCTGTCCATTGTTTGGCTGGAAGCCATGGGAATGAGTTCAATTCCAGGCCTGAAGGGTGACTAGAGGCCAGTCCCAGGGGTTTCATTATTCTCTGTCAGACCAGTAAGTCTGATCTATTTTTATAGTTTTGAGTTGTGTTCCACCTTATTCTCCCACTCTATCCCGGATCTCCTACACTGATCCCTTTCTGAGTGGCTGACAGTGATATTCAGGTGACATTTAGTTCTGGTCTCAGAGTCTTACAGACTGAGGTTTGCATGGTTCACTAGTCCCTTGGACTAATCATTTCCATGTGTCTTTGCTTTTCTTTATTCTTTGCTCCAGATGAGAGACCAATTACATCTTAGATGGCCACTTGCAAGCTTTTATGACCCCAGTCACTACTCACCAAAGTAAGATGTAGAACAATGTTTTCATGTAGTATGTTATGCAAATTGAGCTTGATGTCCCCCAAGACCATGGTCCTGAGTCCATGGGCCCCACAACTTGCTCCCTTAGGATAGTTGGCTGTGGCTAAGAAGTTATCATAACTTTTCCCCCATTATCTCTATTATATAGGAGCTCTGGTAGTGTGGTGCCTAAGGCTCTTGACTACCAACCAGAAGGCTGGTGGTTCAAACCCACCAGCCACTCCTTGGAAGGAAGATGGGGAAATCTACTTCCATAGTGATACTGCCTCAGAAACCCAGGAGGGGTCGCTATGAGTCAGGTCCGAATCGACGGCACATAACAACAACAAAGCTCTATAATATATGGAGCTCTGATGCTGTAGAAGGTGTATAGTAAGTAAGGTATTTGGCTACTAACCACAGGCCAATTGTTCAAATTCACCAGCTGCTCTGTGAGAAGAAGATGAAGCAATCTACTTCCATAAAGATTTACAGCCTTAGAAACCCGATGGGGGTCTCTATGAACTCTGTTATATATATGGACATTCTTATAACACATACAAATACATATGTAGAAATAGCATCTGCAGACTTATATATGATTGTGGGTATATTCTATTTTGCCTACATATACCTAATCATTCAGCCTGTCTATCTATTTATCCACCTGTAGATTAATTTTTGTTAAACAGTAACCGAGAAGAGGCTATTTTTATTTTGAAGTAAAAATTCAACTCATAAACATTTTTAATTTACATACAATTTCTCCATACCTTCATAGAATAGAAGAGAGTGTTAAAGGATCTCTTGTGAAAGGAATCAGACATGACAGAATATGGGACACCCTAGGAAATATGACCTTACTTCTATGACAAAAAGAATTGGTGGCGTGGGGTAGGGGGAAATTATGGAGGATAAAAGAGCTCTGGTGGCGTAGGGCTTAAGGCATTTGACTGCTAACCAGTAGGTTGGTAGTTCAAACCCACCAGCCAAAAAGTGGAAGTAAGATGAAGCAATCTACTTCCATAAAGATTTACCACCTGGGAAACCCATTGGGGTCACCATGAGTCAGAATCAACTCAATAGAAATGAGTTTGGATTTTTGGTTTGGTTTTAGCATAAAGGAGACTTAGAGTTATAATTATGAGATGTAATGTATAGAACTTGTTTTGGTTCTGATAGGAACAAGCATAATTGAGATAATTGGGAAAATTTAAATATGTACTGCGTATCATATGATATTATGGAATTTTTGTTATTTTTTGTTAATGACATCAGGATTAGGTAAGAAATACAGATTTATAGAATAAACATGTATACTGAAGTATTTAAGGATCTGGGATTCAGGCTTTCAAAATCTAGGATCTGCTTTAAATTATTTGGCAAAAAAGAAGGAAAGATGAACATAATAAGTAAAAGAAGAAAACTATCCAAGATTGGAAAAAAATTTATAATTATTTAAGCTAGGTATAGATTTTTATTACATCAACTTTGCCTAACTGAAACCATATATTCCAGATTTCTGTTCCCTGCAGAATTTGGGGTTACGATGGGCCAGAATAGTCAATGTTTGTAAGATATGTTAAGCAGAAGGCAAACAAGGTCATATTCTTTTAATGCTTAGAAGGTCATTGCAAACTCCCAGGCACAATTGAGCATGATATCACTGATCTGTTGACTCATCTTACTGGCATGGCACAACAGCTGAGCTTATAGTAACTCCAGCTCTTGGCAGATTCTTCTTCAGCTTCTTCCATTGCTACCCCAGAAGCATATTTAGCTCCATAATGAAGGATGATGGGTACGTCTGTAGTCCATACCCATCATTGAATGTGGAGGCTTGGAGGCCAGAAACTGATATAGGTTTCAGTTTGTCCTCATTAGTTTCAGCTCAGCCTCCTTGGCTTCAGGTTTCTTTATCCTCCCTATTTCATGTCCAGTTTTTATTCCCAACTACCTCTTCTTCTGCCTTCAGGCCCCAAAACCAAATATAGAAGTAAACTTCACATAAAGTGTTTAACAATAGCATAAGTTCAAATCCCTAAACACAACCCATCCTATCTTACACTACTAGTGATTCTGCTTCTCTGATCCAACCCTAACTGATACACTGGATGAATATATTTAGGAGTTTCTTATTTTTTTTCTCTATTTTTGTCTATGTTTGAAAATTCTTAATAACCAATCAAAATAAAATGAATTTATTATCTTGGCATACGGAACCCTCTAATTTCTGGTCCTGTTTAACTCAAATCTCCTCTCCTCTCCTCTTCTGTCTTCCCCTCCCCACTTCTCCCTTTCCTCCCCTCTCCTCCCCTCTCCTCTATCCCTTCCCCTCGTGTTCCTCTTCTTTTTTCCTCTCCTGACTGTTTGTCTGTTACTTCTCTGACCTTCAACCTAAAAAGAGTATCTGTGGTAATTATGTTTGTGTGTCAACTTGGTTGGGCCTGGTTAAGTGGCTGGGCAGCTGGTGGTAGTTATTCCCCATGATGACACTGGCAATCAAGTCTATGGTGGGATCTACCACAAGCAACTGAGCAGCTTCCATTGACAATGCGGTAAATAAGGAGAAGGCTTGGGAATGGTCTCTAGCCTATGGCATGCTTGGACTCTCCATGTAGCTGTGTCATTGCTCAGCAGCCTGCTATGCTCTGCTGATCTTGGGACTTAGAAGGGACTTAAATTAATGGCCTGCGGTGTGGTTTGGTAACATCGGGACTGTGCCTTTTTACTTGTCAACCTTGGGGTTTCTCAGCCTCAGCAACCAGCAGCTGTCTTATTGAAGAAATGCCTCTAGCTCCAGTGGGCGAGGAGCAGGAGGCAGAGCTGGACCCCAAGGTTGAGGGACTTTCCCCCAGCTGCTAGAGCCTGGCACTTTGAACTTGGACTTGTTGTTGTTGTTAAGTGCCATCGAGTCATTTCCGACTCATAGCGACCCCATGCACAGCAGAACGAAACACTGCCCGATCCCGCGCCAGCCCCACAATCCCTGCTATACTCGAGCCCATCATCACAGCCACAGTATCAATCCATCTCGTTGAAGGCCTCCCCCTCTTTCGTCGACCCTCCACCCTACCAAGCATGGCATCCTTCTCCAGAGAATGGTCCCTTCTTACAACATGACCAAAATAGGTGAGACAAAGTCTGGTCATTCTTGCTTCCAAGGAGCATTCTGGCTGCACTTCCTCCAGGACAGATCTGTTAGTTCTTTTAGCAGTCTACGGTATTTTCAGCATTCTTCGCCAGCACCACAACTCAAAAGCATCAACTCTTCTTCGGTCTTCCTTATTCACTGTCCAGCTCTCACATGCATACAAGGTGATTGGAAATATCATGGCTTGTGTCAGGTGCACCTTAGTCCTCAAGGAGATATCTTTGCTCCTCAGCACTTGAAACAGTTCCTTCGCAGTTGACTTTCCCAATGCTACATGTTGTCTAATGTCCTGACTGCTGCTTCCGTTGGCATTGATTGTAGAACCAAGCAACGT
Organism: Orycteropus afer afer; assembly: GCF_000298275.1. Classification (NCBI taxonomy): domain Eukaryota; kingdom Metazoa; phylum Chordata; class Mammalia; order Tubulidentata; family Orycteropodidae; genus Orycteropus; species Orycteropus afer. Next base: position 887,802 of record NW_006922093.1, on the reverse strand, counting down.
GAATTCTTTGACAACCTCAATCTTCTCTCCATTTATTGTGATGCTGCTCATTGGTCCAGTTGTGAGGATTTTTGTTTTCTTGATATTGAGACATAATCCATACTGCAGACTGTGTTCTTCAACCTTCATCAGTAGGTGCCTTAAGTCATCCTCACTTGTCATCATGGGGAACTTGGACTTAAAGCCTCCAAATTGTGAGAATAAACTCCTGTTTGTTAAGGCCATCCCATTTGTGGTATATTTCTTGTCAGAGTGGCACTACGTAACCAGAACAGTATCTTTAGTTCTTGTAAATCAGTGGTTTCCCAAAACTTGTTGTTGTTGTTATGTGCCATTGAATTGGACCCAACTCATAGTGACCCTTCCTTAGGTTTCCAAGGCAGTATCGCTACGGAAGCAGATCGCCCAACCTTACTCCCAAAACTAGCCTCCACCAATTACTGGGAAAGTCTTACCACCCTAAAACAAAATAAGAATAAAAGGTAAAATATAATAGATTAAGATGATGTTAACATTATACTCCTCTAATATATAGTGCTTAAATGTTCTATTTTGTATGAATTTTTATTTCTTGCTAATATTCTTACTTGAGAAGGTAAAATGTTAGCAATATTATTTGTTGTTGCTTGCCATCAAGTAAATTCTGACACATAGCATGGTGAAAGACGGTTGCTGCCCCATAGGATTTTCCAGGCTGTAATCATTATGAGAGCAGATAGCCAGGTCTTTCCTCACTGGGAGCTGCTTAATGTGTTCAAATGCCAGTCTTTTGGTTAGTAGCTGAGCGCTTAACCATTTGAGCCACCCATAAAACCTGACTGTCTTTGAGTCAATTCCTTCTTATAGCCACCCCATAAGACAGAGTAGATCTGCCCCATAGGATTATCAATGCTCTAAGTCTTTACAGAAGCAGACTACCACATCTTTCTCCTGTGGAGTGGTTGGTGGGGTCCAACCACCAACACTTTGGTCAGCAGCCAAATACCTTAACCACTACACCATCAGAGCACCTTTATTCTTACTTAAAAAAAAAAAAATAATAAGTTACTGCCATCGAGTAGGATCCGACTCCTTGGGTTTCCGAGGCAGTATCTTTATGGAATTAGATTGCCCAATCTTCCTTCTGAAGAGTAGCTGGGGGGTTTGAACCTCCAGCCTTCTTGTTAGCAGTCAAATACCTTACGCACTAGGCCACCAGAGCTCCTTTATATTTACTTAGGTAGCCAAAATTTATTTGGTAATCTTGGTTTACTGCCACATAAGATTATCTTTTAAATAACAATTAAATTATCTAGCCTGTTCTTTCACCTCTCAATTAAAAAAATCCAGTAGCTTATCTTTTAAGACTTATATTAAATATTTACTTATCTGAAAAATTTCTCAGGATTTCTCTAGGTAAATCTAATTTATTTTCTCTTTTGTCATAATTCTAAACCTTTCTGTCACAATAATATCACAATTTTTCTCCAAGGCTACGGTTTGAGTTCTTTAAAAGAGAGTAATTATTTGAGGACTATTTGCTAAATGAATGAATGAACATACAAAAACTTTTATAGTACTCCTTGTTCTGATAGAACTGGGGAAAAATTTTATCATAATTAAGATATTCGTAAAATGGATCTCTTACTGAGGTTAATATTAGAAGTAGCGTGAGAATTTCATCCATCCAACTTTTCATTTCACCATATTCGGAGGAGTGTTCATTGAGGGTAGGGATAATGAAGCTCCAGGGAATTTCAACCTCTGTATATAGTCTCTATGTTAAAGCTCTCCTTGCACGAAGATCTGTTCGTAGATACTTGATACTTGATTTTGATGTTAAATGACTTACACAATTCAAAGTAGGTGATTTAATACAACTTCTTGATGCCCTACTTTTAAAATGTCTCTTCTATTCCAGATGATGCCAATATCATGATTTTAACTCACTTGTAAAGGAAGACATTTAAATATATTAACATCACTATTATAAAAAGTCAAGAAAAGGTTTACATACAACAAGAAACATTCTTTGATAGTTATGGAGAATGGGAGGGGAAAGGAGGGTAAATCAATAACTAGAGAGTAAACACTTAGTAACTAGGGTGAAGGCAGAGGTGAGGCACAGTAAAGGGGAGGGCCGCACAACACGCCCAGTGGGAAAGGAACTCACCAGAAGTATACAGGAGTGAAAGACAACAAGGTAAATACTATTTTGCATGCAATGATGTGATCATGGTAATAATAAATATCTATGAGTAAATACATGGGTAGATTTTCAAGCTGAACTGATGTGGGAAGATGAATGGGAGTACACCCATGAGTACATATAGGTTGGCAGAAGATACTTCTTCACATGTATTCATATGTGCAGTAAATGTATCCTATGATACTATAGAATATACAGAGGATCAAAGTAATGAAAACTTCTTACGTGTTACCAAACACCTTGAGGGAATGGCTCACTGCGCTTGGGACATCGACAACTAAGTCAATTGATATCACATAGTTCTTAAAGACAATGTTTTACATCCTACTTCAGTAAGTGTCAACTCTGGGGTCTTAAAAGCTTTCAGATGGCCATCTGAGATGTAATTGTTGGTCTCTTCTCATCTGGGGCAAAGAAGAATAAAGAAAATCAAAGAATCAAGGAAACAATTAGTCCAGAGAACTAATAGACCATGTGAACCACAGCCCCCACTGCCCAGAGAACAGAAGAACTGCATTGTGGCTGGCTACCATAACCTACGAGTCTAATTAGGATCACAATAGAAAGTCTTAGACAGAGAGGGAGGAAAGAAAAATGTAGAAAAAAAGAATCAAAATCGTAAAAAAGACCAGACTTACTGGTCTGATAAAAACTAGTGGAGCCTACAAGACTGTGGTTCTTAGATTCTTCAAACAGGGAACCGAACTCATCCCCAGGGATCAACATTCAACCAAACAATTAAAAAAAAAAAAAAAAAAAAAATCAAACCCACTGCCATCAAGTCCATTGGAAGATTTATTAACAGCCTGTGATATGCAGATGATATAATCTTACTTGGTGAAAGTGAAGAAGATTTGAAGCACTTACTGATCAAAATCAAAGACTATAGCCTTCAGTATGGATTATACCTAGAATTAAATAAAATTAAAATCCTTACAACTGAACCAATAAACAATATCATGAGGAATGGAGAAAATACTGAAATTGTCAAGGATTTCATTTTACTTGGCTCTATAATCAATGCCCATGGAAGATGCAGTCAAGAAATCAAAGGCTGTATTATATGGGACAAATCTGCTGTAAAAGATATCTTTAAAGTATTAGAGAGCAAAGATATCACTTTGAAGATTAAAGTCATCTGACCAAAGCCATGGTATTTTCAATCACTACGTATGCATGTGAAAACTGGACAATGAATAAGAAAGACCAAAGAAGAATTGATGCATTTGAATGATGGTGTTTTTGAAAATATTGAATATACCACAGCCATACAGGAGAACAAACAAGTCTGTCTTGCAGAAGTACAGCTAGAATGCTCCTTAGAAGCAAGGATGGTGAGACTTTGTCTTTTGTACTTTGGTCATGTTATCAGGTGCGACCAGTCACTGGAGAAGGATATCATGCTTGATAAAATAGAGAGGGTCAGTAAACGGAGAAGACCCTCAATAAGATGAATCGACACAGTAGCTGTAACAATGGGCTCAAGCAAAGCAATGATTGTGAGGCTGGTCAGGACCAGGCAGTGTTTCATTCTTCTGTGCATAGGGTTGCTATGAGTTGGGACTGACTTGATGGCACCTAACCACAACATTGGCAGGATATAAATTTATAGAGCAATAAAGATGTTGTGTCCAACATTTCTTGAATACTTGAGTTCCTTGGATATGTTACTTCCTCTTTATCTAGTCTAAGCTTTATTTTCAATTTAAAAAGACTTTAAAGTACAATGTCTTGAGTAAACATTACTTCTATGAAGGTACTCTGTGTAATTGTGAATATGGACATGCACATTTTTGTTTGTTACTTCTTAAGTGGCTCATGTTGATGCTAGAAACTACATCACCTAAAGACTCAGAGGCCACTGAGTTCTGTGAGTGATTTTTATTTAAAATGTGTTCTGCTTAAAAATACATTAAATCAAATCAGCATTTTAGTCTTATATTCTTATCATCCTCGTTAAGAATAGTGTCAAAACATCAAGTCTCAAAACTTGCATTCTGTCAGCCATCGTTCTGAGTATGAGAATCTCATTAGCTCAGTGGAGACACCATTGCTTTGGGGTGTAGTGCCTAAGGCATTTGACTGCTAACCAGAAGAGTGGCAGTTCAAACTCACCAGCCACTCCTCCGAAAGAAGACTGGGCAATCTACTTCCATAGAGATACCACCTCAGAAACCCCAGGAGGGATTGCTATGAGTTGGTTTCTACTTGACTGCAATGAGAGTTTCTGCATGAACTAACACAAAATTCAGGTTTTAAAATTTTTTTCCCTGCCTGTATTTCCCTTTTTCCTGTCTTGGCATGGGGAAGAGTGAAGGCAAGGAACATGTCTGAAGTTCTGTTTGGCACTTGTAAGGTTCCAGGGAATTCTGTTCACCCTGAAGACAAAGACTAAGTAATTTTACAGTACTTTGAGCAAGAAGTGCCATGTAACTCAGGGCATATTAAATGATGCATAATCATTGCTAAGGTTTTTTTTTTTTTTTTTTAAATAAACTTGATTAAAATTTCACAAAAGGAAGCAAAACTGTTCACATACATATCTTCAAATTATGAAGAAATTATTCAGTTAAATTATAATTTCAAAATGATAAATTTATTAGGTCTGGAAAATTACCTCTATGTATTTTGAAACTGTATCCCTCACATGGCAAAATAGAAACTGCCTAGATAGGAGGCTCATACATGACAGCACTATGCTAATTATGCTATACTTAATATAGGATATTATACGTAGTAAGTGTTTAGTAATTATCATGAAAGGAAAATGGTTTTTTACCCAATCTCATAGTGAACACTACTATGTGCAAGGTATACCAAAAATGTTATAAACAAATGGAATTTTTCCTAATTTAGGTAGTATTTATGGCATATTTCAAATTTTTACATCAGTTTAGATGCAAATATTTAGAACTGAATATTTTCTGGTAAAAGGCAAGCATTAATTGTTTCAGGAGTCCTGATGAAAGCAATGTTTGGATTTCATAGACATTGCCAAGGTTGCCTGTGAAGACTTGATGACTAAGTGATTACAGGTTAATATTTATAGCAGTCTACATTGTGGAGTACTACCATATGTTTGAGTTAAATGATTCTGAAAATTGAATTCATAATTATCTAACACTTATTGAAGGCTTTGCTCTGCCTTAGTTATATTATACCAAGGTGTTAAGAGCTCATGTGAGCACCAATATGTGCCATCTGATGCATACAGGGATTAATGAACAGAAGGGTCAGCAATGTCAAGGACCTCTTTTGCCATCCTGTGGAGTGGCTCAGTCAGATGCACCTGAGCCTGTGAGACCTCACCTCTTAGTTACTCTTTCCTTTGATAAGGCAACCATGAGAGTGCCTTCTATGTGTGGGGTAAATTGCCTGGAGGTGACTGCTGTGAAGTCATAGTTTATGTGCCAAGGGAGTACTGGAAGTGCCAGTGTGCAGCATTTGGAGACCTTAGGAGAAGTCAAGATCATACATGGTGCCTCCTACTGAGAGAATAGAACAGAGTCTTTCATCCCACCTAGCAAACTAGAAAAAGCCTCTGGGCCATGAAACAGAAAATCTTGTTTATTTCTCCAAACTGATATTTATTAATCAGCAAGCGCTATACTACATGATTTGAATGCATTATCTCATTTAATAATTATAACAACTTTACAAGGAAGGTGGTATTGTTTTTATTGGCATTTTACCATTGAGAAACCTAAAGTACTTAAGGTAAAGAGTACTTCATTCTTCTTTTTACTATTTAATACTATTTCCTAGTCTTAATGGAGCTCTGGTTAAGCCATTCAGCTGCTAACTAAAGGTCAGTAATTCAAACCCACTAGCCGCTCCATGGCAGAAAGATGAGGCAGTCAACTTCTGTAAAAATATACAGTTTTGGGTAGGAAGCCGATGGAACAGTTCTGTCCAATAGAGTTACTATGAGTCAGAATACACTGGATGGCAGTGATGTTCGGGTTTGGCTATAGGAGCTCTGGTAGTGTAGTGCCTAAGGCATTTGACTGCTTACCGGAAGGCTTGCGGTTCAAACCCACCAGACACTCCTTGAAAGGAAGGTTGGGCAATCTACTTCCATAGTGATACTGGGTTTCCCCTCGGAAACCCAAGGAGGGGTCACTATGAGTCAAATCTGCCTAGACGGCACATAACGACAACAACATAGTATAAACTGGAGCACAGGAAGGATGAATATAACAGGGATGAGATGTTGAGTTTTTGATTTAGAATAATGTTTTTGAAAAAGCAGAAGTATTGCTGGATTTTGTAGACATGATAAAAATTGCCTAATTAAGAATAGGTAACCAAGTAACTGCAGGATCATAAGTAAATCACTCTACATTTCTGAGGTGCTTCTGGGTGGACTTTAACATCCAGCTCTCAGCTGAGCAGGTTAACCTTTTGCACCATTCAGGAGCTCCTAGCTTCCTGTTACACATTAGGAATTCAAGGCATAAATAATGAATCCTTCTGACATCACACAGCTAGTTGGTGAGGGAAAGATGGGGACTAGTTTGAGGCAATTGTAACACTCACCTTGGATGCAAAAATATAAGGGGGCTCCAAAGACCTCATTAATCAGTATTAAAAATTAAAAATTAGTAACAATATCTGTGATCAACAAAATGTCAAATTTTTAAATTAAAGCAGGGTTACCTTTGTTGATTTTTCACTTGTTTCTAAGTCCAATATGTCTCAGAATAGCACTGGATGGGACCTGAACTTGAATAAAGCAATCTGAGCTCAGAGCCCAAATTTGTAGCTATTATTTACTTAGGTTTCATAGGATATGAAGGATATAGTAGACTGGAACACATCTGCAGCAGTGTAAGACTGGTAGTCAAAGACCATGAAGAAACTATGGAACTGAATCTTTAGGAAGAAAGCAGAGGAAATGATAGTCATATATATATATATATATATATATATATATATATATATATATATATATATATATATGTATATATATGTATGTATATGTACCATCATTGCAACCACTGTGTCTATCTTGTTGAAGGTCTTCCTCTTTTTCATTGACCCTCTAATTTATCAAGATTGATATCCTCCAGGGAATGGTCCCTTCAGATAACATGACCAGAATAAGTGAGACAAAGTCTGACCATTCTCACTTACAAGGAGTATTCTGGCTGCACTTCTTCCTGGACAGATTTGTTCATTCTTCTGGCAGTCCATGGTATTTTCAGTATTCTTCACGAGTACCATAATCAGAGGTATCAACTTTTTTTTTTTTTTTTGGGGGGGGGGCTTCCTTATTCATTGTCTAGCTTACTCACACATATGAGGCAATTAAAAATACCATGACTTAGATTAGGTGCAACTTAGTCTTCAAAGGGAACTCTGGTAGCATAGTGCCTCAGGCACTTGACTGCTAACCAGAAGGCTGGTGGTTCAAACCCATCAGCCACTTCTTGGCAGGAAGGTTAGGCAATCTACTTCTGTAATGATACCTCCTTGGAAACCTAAGAAGAGGTCACTATGAGTTGGGTCTGACTCGATGGCACATAACAACAGCAACAAAAACAGTCTTCAAAGTGACATCTTTGCTTCTTAACATATTTAAAGGTCTCCACAGTAGATTTTTCCAGTGTAATATGATGTCTGATTTCTTGACTGCTTCTTCCATGACTGTTGTTTGTGGATCCAAATAAAATGAAATCCCTGACAACTTCAATCTTTTCTCCATTTATCATGATATTATTTATTGGTCCAGTTGTGAGGATTTTTGTTTTATGTTGAGGTGTAATCTCTACTGAAGACTAGTCTTTGATCTTCATCAGGAAGTGCTTCAAGTAATCTTCACTTTCAGTGAGCATGATTGTGTCATCTGCATATCCAGGTTCTGAATGAGTCTTCCTTCAATCCTGGTGCTATGTACTTCTTCACATAGTCTAGCTTCTCAGATTATTTGCTCAGCATACAGATGAAATAAGTATGGTGACAGGATACAACTCTGATGCACACTGCATACTGCACACCCTTCCTGGTTTTAATCCATGCAGTATCCCCTTGTTCTGTTTGAATGACAGCCTCTTGGTTGATGTACAAATTCCTCATGAACACAATGAAGTGTTCTGGAATTCCCAATCCTTGCAATGTTATTCATATTTTGTTATAATCTACACAGTCAAATGCTTTCACATAATCAATAAAACTCAGGTAAACATCTTTGTGGAATATTTTGCTTTCAGCCAAGATCCATCTGACATCAGCAATGATATCCTTCATTCCACATCCTCTTCTGGAAGTTCCCTTCCAATACCACTACAACCATTTAAAAATAATCTTCAGTAGGATTTTATTATGTGTGATATTAATGATAATGTTTGATATTGTTTGATAATCTTCACATTCTGTTGGATCACCTCTCTTTGGAATGGGTTCAAATATTGATCTCTTCCAGTCAGTTGACCAGGTAGCTGTCTTCCAAATTTCTTGGCATTAATGAATAAGAGCCTCCAGCATGGCATCCATTTGTTGAAACTTCTCAATTTATATTCCGTCAATTCCTGGAGTCCTTTTTTGCTTTGTTTTGTTTTTGTTTTTTTGAAAATTCTTTCAGTGCAGCTTGGACTTCTTCCTTTGATACCATTGGCTCTTGATCATATGCCACCTCCTGAAATAGTTGAACATCAACCAGTTCTTTTGGGTACAGTCGCTGTGTGTTTCTTCCATCTTCTTTTTATGCTTCTACCCACCAGCCACTCATCAGAAGGAAGATGGGGCAATCTACTTCCATAGTGATACTGCCTTGGAAACCCAAGGAGGGGTCGTTATGAGTCGGGTCCCACTCGATGGCACATAACAACAACAACAACACATCATTCACTATTTTGCCCATAGTATCCTTCAATATTGCAACTTAAGGCCTGAACTCTTTCTTTAGCTCTTTCAGCTTGAGAAATGCTGAGAAATGCTGAGTGTGGTCTTCCTTTTGGATTTACTAACTCTGGGTCTTTGCACACTTCATTGTAATATTTTACTTTGTCTTCTTGAGCTGCCTTTTAAAACTCTGTTCAGCTTTTTATCTCATCATTTCTTCTATTTACTTTAACTACTCTCTGTTCAAGAGCAAATTACAAGTCTTTTCTGACATGCATTTTGGTCTTTTCTTTCTTTCCTGTCTTTTGAATGATCATTTGGTTACTTCATGTATGAGGTTCTTGCTGTCATCCCACAACTTGTCTGATTTTCGGTCATTGGTATTCAGTGCAGCAACCCTATTCTTCAAATGGTCTCTCAATTCAGGTGGGATATAATCAACGTCATATTTTGACTCTTGTGGTCTTGTTTTAATTGTCTTCAGCTTCACCTTGAACTTACACATGAGCAATTGATTGTCTTTTCCACAGTCAGCTCTTGGCCTTGCTTTGGGTTAAGGCATTGAACTCTCCATGGCCTCTTTCTACAGATTTAGTTGATCTGATTCCTGTGTATTCTATCTGGTGAGGTCCACATATATAGACATAGTTTATGGTATTAGAAAATTGTATTTGCAATGAATAAGTCATTAATCTTGCAGAATTCTGTCTTGTAACCACTGATGTCATTTCTATCACCAAGGCTATATTTTCCAGCTACCAATGATCTTTGTTCCCAACTTTCACATTCCAACCACCTATAATTATCAAAGGAGCTCTGGTAGCATAGTGCCTAAGGCACTTGACTGCTAACCAGAAGGCTGGCAGTTCAAACCCACCAGCCATTCCTTGGAAGGAAGATGGGGCAATCTACTTCTGTAGTGATACTGCCTTGGAAACCAAAGGAAGGGTCCCTGTGAGTAGGGTCTGACTCGACAGCAAATAATAACAACAGTAATTATCAATACATCTTGATTGCACCTTTGATCAATTTCAGATTGCAGAAGTTGGTAAAAATCTTTAAGTTCTTCATCTTTGGCTTTAGTGGTTGGTGTGTAAATTTGAATAATAGTAGTATTAATTGATCTTCCTTGTAGATGTATAGATATTTTCCTATCACTGACTGCATTGTACTTTGGGATAGATCTTGTGAGGCGGAAGGCTATGCTACTGGTATTTTGAATACCAGCAGAGTCACTTATGGACAGGTTTCAGCAGAGTTTCCAGACTAAGACATACTGGCAAGAAGGACAAGACCCTCCACTTCTGAAAAAAATCGGCTACTGAAAACCTAATGAATGGAAGTGAAACACTGTCTGATACATTACTGGAAACATTATGAATAGCCTTGAAATATGGTCTAATATAATGCCAGAAGGTGAGCCCCACAGTTTGGAAGGCACTCAAAATATTACTGGGGAAGAGCTACCCCTCAAAGTAGTCAACCTTAATGATGTGGAGGGAGCAAGGCTTTCAGGACCTCCATTTGCTGATGGTGCATGACTCAGAATGGGAAGAAACAGCTGCAAATATCCATTAATAATCAGAACATGGAATGTATGAAGTATGAATCTAGGTGAATTGGCAGTTGCTAAGAATGAAATGGACTGCATAAAGATCTATATCCTAGGCATTAGTGATCTGAAATGGACTGGTATTGGCATTTTTTTTTTTTAATTGTGCTTTAGGTGCAAATTTACAAAGCAAATTAATTTTACTTTCAGTAGTTCATGTACATTTGATTTCACATCCCAATTACCATCTCCAGCCATAAGAAACTCTCCTTCTCTCCCCTCCCTGTGACTACTCCCTCCTTGTGCCCTTCTTAACTATGAATTCCTATCTGTCCAGCTTTCCCTCTGTGGGAAAGCTGCCCCTCTGGTGTTTCATCTCTGATTGATTTAAGGGGTGCATCTCCCTAGAGTAGGTGGGTGCATCACCCTGTGGTAGGTGTTCTGCATATAAGTCTTTCTACTGTTGGGCTGACAGCCAATCCACAGAAGTGAATCCATTTATAGGCCTAAAGGGTAACCCAGGGTCATAGTCTCAGGGGTTCCACTAGTCTCTATCTGAGCAGTAATTCTGGTCATTTTTGTGTTTTTGAATTTTGTTCCAAGAGTGGGAATTTTTCCTCCTACTCTATGCAGGATCTCCAGTTTTAATCCATTTCCAAGTGGTTGGCACTGGTAGCCAGGCTCCATCTAGTTCTTCTGATCTTGAAGTCATGAAGGTCAAGGTCCTCCTGGTCCATCTTATTCTTAGACTAATTGTTTCAAGATGCCTTTGATTTTCTTCACTCTTCTTTGCTTCAGATGAGAGGAGACCAATATATGCATCTTAGATGGCCACTTGAATGCTTTTAAGACCCCAGTTGCTACTCACCAATGTAGGTTGTAGAACAAGATTTTTATGTACTATGTTGTGCCATTTGAGCATGATGTCCCCCAAGACTATGGTCCCAACTTGGAAGGCCCCGTGATTCTGCCTTTCAAGGTGTTTGGTTGTCTCTGAGAAGTTACTCTAACTTTGTCTTCTGTTGCTTCTGTTATGTATGTGTCTAATTTTGTAGCACAAGTGCATATGTAAAATGATATTCAGCTAAATCTATCTTTGGTCTTGAGTATATTCTTATTCTCCTAACCCTACCTGATCTTCTCACCTGTCTGCACACTTATCTGTAGCCTGGTGTTTGGTGTTAATTGTAATGCAGTATTGTGCATGTACTAGTATTTGCCACTGTTGTCTATATATTATGTGCATGTTTCAGTGTCTTTCCTTTCTCCAGTTCCATCATGCTGGTCATAGACTCTTTCCACACCATCTCTCCCCTCACCCAAATCAATATGTGACCTGGAACTAGTCCAAAAATTCCCCTCTCCTTTCCTCCCATCCCTGGCAACCAACAAAGTGAATTTCCTTCCCTGAGTTAAGCTTTCATTGACTTTTTATAATAATGGGCTCATACAATATTTATCCTTCTGTAATTGACTTATTTCACTCAGCACATTGTCCTCCAAATTCATCCATGTTGTGAGATGATTTGTGTATCCTTCGTTATTCTTTAATGTTTCATAGTATTCCATTGTGTGAATGTACCATAGTTTGGTTAACTATTCATCTGTTGATAGGCATTTAGGTTATTTCCATCTCTTTGCTATAATGAATTGTGCTATGATGAACATAGGTGTGCATATGTCTGTTCATGTCCTAACTCTCACCTCTTTAGGATATATTCCTAGTAATGTATTGCTGGACCAAATGGTATTTCTGTTTTCAGTTTTTTAAGGAAATACCACACCATTTTCCATAATTGTTGTACCATTTTGCAGTCCCACCAGCAGTATACAAGAGTTCCAAACTCTCTGTGATCTTGTAAGCATTTGTTATTTTCTGTTTCGTTGAACTTTTCTATGGTTGCTGGAGTGAAATGGTATCTCATTGCTGTTTTGATTTGCATCTCTTTGATGTGGTATTCACCATTTTGAATCAAACAATCATATGGTCTACTTTTCTGGGAATGACAAATTGAAAAGGAATGGTGTTTCGTTCATCATTAAAAAGAGTGTTTCAAGGTTAATTCTGAAGATAGATAGCTAGGCAGATACTCTTGGGTGGCACAAATGGTTAAACTAAAGATTGGCAGTTCAAATCCAAGCAACAATGTCATGGAAGTAATGCTTGGAATCTTTTTCTATGAAGATTGTAGCCAAGACAACCCTATGGAGCAGTCCTGCTCAATAATGCAGGGGAAATGAAATAGATAGATAGATATTAGACACAGTTATAGAGAGATATGTATGGTTTTTTAAAAGAAATTGTCCATCTGATTGGTAATCAGAAGCTGGCCTCAAAGCCAACAATATTGACTTGATGAAAATAGGCTTTTTGAGTATTTTAGAGTCAGGCAATATACATGTCTGCAGAGTGTATAGCTATATATAGTGTATGTATATATAGTGCATTTAAACATAAGGATAATTAAACTGGTGTCTGTTTCATTGGATTTTACTGTTAAGTTCCTCAGTTAATACTTAGAAAGAAAGGGAATGAGGAAAGACTCTCAATCCATTTTGAGCATAAAAATCCCATTTGCAATGTTCATCCATTAAAAATAAAATGTACCAGTGTTAAAAATGCCTTTAATGATGCCAATACAATCCATTTCTTTATATATAGTTCTTTAAAATTCTCAGTTGGGATGATTATATTCTGTTTTATCGCTTTTCTCTAGGTTTAATCTGGTATTCAGACTACCATTTATTGCTCAGAGGACTCTCTGAGATGCAGTAAAATAGAGTGCAAATGGTATAGATACATTATAACCAAATCATGGAGGTGGACTTTTCTTAGACCTGTAGTTCATAACACAGTTTTCCTTGATAAACGGGGAGCTCTATGAATCCCCTGAAATAGAATATAAAACTATAAAACTTAAACATTGCTCTAGGAATCCTCTCTCATAACATTTTTTCCTCCTCTGTGATCTATTTCCCATCAGCATAATTCTTCCCAGTTTAACAATACTAACAACAATAACAACAACAAAGCAGTAGTCTAGTCCCTTGTTCATTTCTGTCATTCACTGCATAGTAAATTATACTCATTGCCTTCACATTTTCTCCTCCCTTTCCATACTATCTTGGGTACACTCCACTGAAACGACTCTTTTAAAATCACCAATGACATCATTAAATCCAAATGTGAATTCTCAATCTTCATCTTACTTGCCCTATTGGCAGCATTTGCAGTTTATCACTGTATCCTCCTTGAAAGAGTTTCTTCACTTGATATCTAGTACAGTACACTCCCCTGGTACTGGTTTTGGCCATTTTGAATCAGACAACCATGTGATCTACTATGCTGGGAATGACAGTTTGAAGAGGAATGGCATGGCATTCATAATAACAAAGGATGTTTCAAGATCTGTCCTGGAATACAATGCTGTCAGTGATAGGATAATATCCATATGCCTACAAGGAAGACCCATTAACACAGCTATTATTCAAATTTATGTCCAAACCACCAAAGCCACAGATGAGGAAACTGAAGAATTTTATCAACGTCTGCAGTCTGAAATTAACCAAACATGCAATCAGGATGTGTTAATTATCACTGGTGACTGGAATACAACAGTTGGAAACAAAGAAGAATCACCGGTAGTTGGAAAATTTGGCCTTGGTGACAGAAATAATGCTGGAACTTACATGGTGGAATTTTGCAAGTCCAACGACTTGGTCATTGCAAACACCTTTTTTCAACAACACAAATGG
>NW_006922093.1:869976-871972 GCF_000298275.1 Orycteropus afer afer | reverse complement strand
TACTGATGAAGGTTGAAGAATACAGTCTGCAGTATGGATTACGTCTCAATATAAAGAAAACAAAAATCCTCACAACTGGACCAATGAGCAGCATCTCAATAAATGGAGAGAAGATTGAGGTTGTCCAAGAATTCATGTTGCTTGGTTCTACAATCGATGCCAACGGAAGCAACAGTCAGGACATTAGACAACATGTAGCATTGGGAAGGTCAACCATGAAGGAACTGTTTCAAGTGCTGAGGAGCAAGGATGTCTCCTTGAGAACTAAGGTGCGCTTGACACAAGCCATGATATTTCCAATCACCTTGTATGCATGTGAGAGCTGGACAATGAATAAGAAAGACTGAAAAAGAGTTGATGCTTTTGAGTTGTGGTCCTGGTGAAGAATCCTGAAAGTACCATGGTCTGCTAAAAGAACTAACAGATCTGTCCTGGAGGAAGGGCACCCTTGGAAGCAAGAATGACCAGACTTTGTCTTACCTATTTTGGTCATGTTATCAGAAGGGACCATTCCCTGGAGAAGGATGTCATGTTTGGTAAGGTGGAGGGTCGATGAAAGAGGGGGAGGCCTTCAAGGAGATGGATTGACATGGTGGCTGAGATGATGGGCTCAAGTATAGCAGGGATCGTGGAACTGGCGCAGGATGGGGCAGTGTTTCGTTCTGCTGTGCATGGGGTCACTGTGAGTCGGAAATGACTCGACGGCACCTAACAACAACACACTCCCCTAGTTTTTTTCCTCTCTTTTTCCCTCTGAAATCTACTTTGTTTCCTTTGTTGGTTCTTCTTCATCTCCTTAACTTAGCTCCTGGTCTTCTAAATGTTGGAGTGCTCTTGGCTCATTTTCCTGGTGAACTCATCAAATGTTAGAGATTTGAACATGTTCTGTCCTTTGTTGGACTACCCAGTTTCTATTCTCAGCTAAGATCTCTCCTCTGATTAATTTCTAGAACTGTCTACATCTCCACTTAGAAGTGGAGAAGGCAATTCCAACCTGACAGGCTTAAAACTGAGTTACTTATCTATTGTTCTTTTCTAGTCCTCATGTTTTGCTTTGACTTGTTTCTTTTCCAGTGCTCCCCATCTCATTAAATAGTATTTCCATTCTTTCAGTTTCTTACACCAAAAACTTGGAGGTTATCCTGGACACCCCCACTCATCTTTTTTTTTCTCTTCATATCTTATAACCAAACTTTAAGCATATAGTAATGATTCTGTCTTTAATATATATTCAGAATTCATCCACATCTCTCCATGCCCACTGTTAACACCTTGGTAGAAATTACCATCATCTTTCTCCTGGTTTCAATATACTCTTTACTAGTCTCCCTGTTTCAGTCTGGACTGCCCTCAATCTTGAACACAGCAAAAGAAGTTACCTAAATTAAATCACTTCACTTCTCTGCTCAAAACTTTCCAATGACTTCCCATCTCAATTAGAGTAAAAGCCCAATTTTGGAGTACTTAACCTTTAGATAATATAATATACTAGTATAATTCTAATCTCTCAAAAAAATATCAAAAGGAGAAGAATCTCTGAAAAGCTAAAATAGTTTTTAAATTAAGGAGAGCATGTCTCTAAATTTTAATTATGGATTGATGAAAAATCAGTTCCAAAATATACCATGTTTCTATGTAGATCACCTCTTCAATCACCTCTTGAAAAAATATCTTGGCCCTTCAGAGCAATTTTCATTAAATTTCCATGAGCATTGCAACACTTTCGAAATACTTGATCTATCTACTTACTTTTTAAATTTTTTTTTTATTTTTTAATCTCTCATTTCATTAATCTTTTATATCATTCCAAGGAAGATATAAATTTCAATTTTTCCTAATTCCATCCATAGTAGTTATTAGAAACTCAAATCAAATGTGGGTGTATGTGTGTGTGTGTGTGTGTATACACACACACACACACACACACACACCAGCTTTCTGGTTAACAGTCAAATGCCTTCGGCACTACACCACCAGAGCTCCCAAATATATATAT
>NW_006922093.1:853942-869531 GCF_000298275.1 Orycteropus afer afer | reverse complement strand
TATATATATATATACATATACACACACACACACACACACATACATGGGAACTCTGGTAACATAGTGCCTAAGGCACTTGACTGCTAACTAGAAGAGAAGGCTGGCGGTTCAAACCCACCAGCCACTCCTCGGAAGGAAGATGGAGCAATCTACTTCCACAATGATATTGCATCAGAAACCCAAGGAGGGGTTGCTGAGTCAGGGCTGACTCGATGGCACATAACAACAACAACAACATATATATGCATACACACACACACACACACACACATTTTACTTGGTTCCACCATCAATACAGATGGAAACAGCACTCAAGACATCAGATGACATATTACAGTGAGCAAATCTGCTGCAAAAGACCTCTTTAAGGTGCTGAAGAGCAAAGATGTCTGCATGAAGACTAAGGTATACTTAACCCAAGCCATATTTTCTATCGCTTCATATGCATGTGAGAGCTGGACAATGAACAAGAAAGACCGAACAAGAGTTGATGCTTTTGAGTTGTGGTGTTGGCAAAAAAATACTGGAAGTACCACAGACTGCCAAAAGAGTGAATAAATCTGTCTTGGAAGGAGTGTAGCTGGAATGGTCCTTAGAAGTGAGAATGGCCAGACTTGGTCTCACCTAAGGGACCATTCCCTGGAGGAGGATATTATGCTTGGTAAAGTGGAGGGTGAGCTAAGAAGTGGAAGGGTCTCCATGAGATGGATTGGCGCGGTGGCTGCAATGATGGGCTCAGGTATCACAAGGACTGTGAGGCTGGCAAAGGACCAGGCAGTGTTTCATTCTGTTGTACATAGGGTTGCTATGAGTCAGAGCTGACTTGACTGCATCTAACAACAACAAATATATACATATATATATATATATATATATATATATATATATATATTTACATACACACATACATATACATAGTCTGTGTATATATATATATATATGTGTGTGTGTGTCTGTGTGTGTGTGTATCAGGTACTGGAATATCTAACAAGAATAAATCTAATTGGATCTAGCTTGCACTTGGAATGATCACTAGTTTGACAAACCACACTTTTCCTCTTGTATTAAAAATTATAGTAAATGGGCCTAACTTCAAACACAGGTACTTTAGTCAACTTCAAGAATTTGTCATTGGTCTAAAAATTTGCAGAGACATCTTCTCCATGAAGTTGTCTAATATGATATGAACCAACAGTAACTTTGTCCATTTCAGAATATACATGACAATGAGTTTATGTTGCCATTTGGATAATACTCCTTTCTTGCCCTGTGTTGAACTCTTACTTATAGCATAAACTTACAAAGGGTAATTTCTTTCTTGGTGTTCCTGTAGTGTTTGGTATCAGAAGTCTCCAATAACATTTCTTTTTATTTGAATATAAATAAGTATATATATATAAAATGAAAAAAGGTAGAAGTAATTTAGTTTCAGTTTCTTAGCAAAAAAAAAAAGTAGTGAAAAGATATTTAAATTCATCAACTTGGCATGTCCATTGTGTCAAAAGGACAAATCAAAAAGAACAGCTTTTCTTAGTTTCTTTGGGAATGACTAAAACATTTCTTTTCCTTTAAATTACTTTCAGCAAGCTCTATTTCCAAGATTGGCTCAGATCCTCTAAAATTCGTACATGATGCTGTAGAGGAAACCACGGACTGGATCTATGGCTTCTTTTCTTTGTTGTCTGACATTATCTCATCTGAGGATGAAGAAGAAGATGATGTAGAGGGCGAGGACACTGACAAAGGTACAGTGCATACAGTGACAAAGCAACCGCCATCAACATGAAATATGTATTACATTGACTTACTTTCGTTTAAGAATAAATGAGTACTTGGGTCAGCCTAAACCAAAATGAATGCACTTTTAAATATTAACAGCCTATCAACAGGCTGCCAAACTGAATAAATTGGTCTCTAACTTTTATCTTGCACCTTATATGCCATTATGACATAGGTATCAAAATTAAATGCTACCCTTAGAGTATCTTATTGTAAAGAGAGCTTATTATGCACTACTATTAAACCACAAGGAGCTCTGGTAGCATAGTGGCTAAGGCACTTGACTGCTAACCAGAAGGCTGGCGGTTCAAACCCACCAGCCACTCCTCAGAAGGAAGATGGGGCAATCTACTTCCGTAGTGATACTGGCTCGGAAACCCAAGGAGGGATCACTATGAGTTGGGGCCAACTCAATGGCACGTAACAACAACAACATTAAACCACAAGGAGCTCTGGTAGCGTAGTGCCTAAGGCACTTGACTGCTATCCAGAAGGCTGGTGGTGCATACCCACCATCTACTCCTCAGAAGGAAGGATGGGCAGTCTATCTCCGTAGTGATACAGCCTTGGAAACCCAAGGAGGGGTCGCTATAAGTTGGGTCTGACTTGACGGCACATAACAACAACAAGATTGAACCACAATAGAAACTTATGGTTATATACTTTTTTTGGGGAAAAATGTCATTATTTGTCAAGTTTATCTCTAGAAATATTGCAATAAAAACATAACAGTAAATATACATTAAAAGTTTTATATGCATAAATCATATTCAAGATCAAATAACAGATAGTGAAACTGCTAAAATCCCAGCCCAAAGTAAATTTATTGAAATAAATGGAAGTGTAGAATGGAAGAACACATTTTAAATGACACAAAAATTATGCAAATAACCTTTGCACTCTTTCTTATCAGCTAATGTATAAAAAGAAGTAATAAAGCCTAATCACATATAAACTTCCAATAAATGGTTGTGAAAATAACAAAACATTGTGATCCTGTCTTCAAATGACATTTTTAGGGTCAGTCTTAGTTATCAGAAACTATCTGCTCAGGCTTGAGTATGAGAAAGTATTGTAAAGACTTCTACAACTTTGTCTGAATTTGTATTTGTTTAGCACCAGTTGAGAGGTCAAGATGAACAACAGGGAACTGAAATGAACATAATGTATGATCTATAATGTATAATTAGAATCACTTCCATATTTTTGTTGAACTAATAAAAGTGAATTTATCTCAAAAGAATATACATAAACAAAGTCTATGTTTAAGACTTTGACTTTGGGAAATAAAGTCATATAAGGACTATGCTTTAACAACCAAAAATGGCTTTTAAAAGGGACAAAAAAATGGGAAAATAGAAAAGTAATGTTATTCAATTATAAAAGTTTTTCTAATTTATTACTCTTTGTCTTGGTTTAGGAGAAATAGAGGAGCCTCCCTTGAAAAAAAAAGGTTAGTTGTTCTTACCTTTGAAGAAAATTGTGCTTCTCTTATGGTAATGTTTATTTTTTCAGTATGAGTCAAATGTTATCCTTGAGTTGTGGCCTTATATTTGGTATAGTTTTTATTTAATGATCAGATCAAGATTTATGGTTTCAGATGAAGCTGGTCTCACTCTCTTTTGGCTGATTTTTAATTGTTGGCTTCTTCAGTAGATTTATGTGGATCCATTTATATACACACCATCATGACTTGTGAATGGTAGAACAAGGGGTGAAATCTGGACCTTGGAAATGGCCCAGGTGATGAAGAAGTTCATAATAATAGTAGTAGTAGTAGTAGTAGTAGTAGTAGTAGTAGTGAAACAAACTCACTGCTGTCAAGTTTTTCCTGAGTCATAGCAACGCCTTCTTGGGTTTCTGAGGTCTTGAGTTTCTGAGGCGGTATGTCTATGGAAGTAGATTGCCTAATCTTCCTTCTGAGGAGTGGCTGGTGGGTTTGAACCATCAGCCTTTTGGTTAGCAGTCAAATGTCTTAGGCACTAAGCCACCAGAGCTCCCATAATAGTTATTCTTATGGCCACATTTATTCATTTTAACTTTTAATTTTTTATGTTGATTTTCTCTTTATTTTATTGTCATTATAATTTTGCATACTTAGGTGATGACTGTGGACAGAGTGGTATGAACAATAGTAGTATTAACTGTATTATTCAACAGAGTAGACAGAAACAGTATGTGGTATAATGATATTTAAGACAAAGATGTCCAAGGACTATGTATCATGTGTCATCCCAAAGGAGTGGACTCACCAGGGTACCACCTGGATTTGACTGTAGAGGGATTCCTTGCAGTAAGTGTTAAGATCTTCAGTGATTGAGTAGAATAGTAACAAATCTAAAAGATGGGCACAAGAACCTAAGAGGAGCAGAGACTTTTAAAAGAATGAATAGGATTTAATATCTGGAAAGGAAATGGGGAACAAGCACCCTTAGGTATACTTTGTGTGACAAACAAAAAGCCAACACAAAGCAGGTTTGATACCATTGTAATGTTCAATTTACTGCTGCACATGCTTATCAGCCAACCCTTGACAATACTGACACTAGAGGAGAATTTCTTGGCTTTTGTTCTTTCATCCCCAGACCTGCTATGAATGTAAATCAGTTGTCATCCAGTTAATCCCAATTAACTGTGACTTTATATGTGTCATAGTAGAGTTGTGCTCTACAAGGTTCCCAACTACTACTCAGCTGTCCTACTGCTCATCTGTCAGTTGTCTTACTATGGTGGCTTACGTGTTGCTATAAGGCTGGAGGCTATGCCATCAGTATTTCAAATATCAGCAGGGTCATCCATGGTGGACAGGTTTCAGCAGAGCTTCCAGAGTAAGATGGACTTGGAAGGAGGAAGGAGCCATCCACATCTCAAAGTATTGGCCAGTGAAAACCTTATGAATAGCAGTGAAACACTGTCTGATGTATCCCTGGAAAACTTTACAAATAGCCCTGAAACACTGTATGTTGTAGTGCCAGAAGATGAGCCCTTCAGGTTGGAAAGAACTCAAAATACGACTGGGGTAGAGCTGCCTTCTCAAAGTAGAGTCAACCTTAATGATGTGAATGGAGTAAAGCTTTCGAGACCTGCATTTGCTGATATGCCATGACTCAAAATGGGAAGAAATAGCTACAATCATCCACTAATAATGGGAACATTGAATGTATGAAGTATGAATGTAGGAAAATTGGAAGTTGTGAAAAATGAAATGGAACACTTAAAGATCAATATTCTAGGCATTCGTGATCTGAAATTGGCCATTTTGAATCAGACAACCATATGATCTACTATGCCCGGAATGACAAATTGAAGAGAAATGGCATGGTGTTCATCATCACAAAGAATGTTTCAATATCTATTATATTCAAAAATAATGCTGTCTGTGATCCATATGCCTACAAGGAAGACCAGTTAATACTACTACTATTCAGATTTATGCACCAACCACCAAAGCCAAAGATGAGGAAGTTGAAGATTTTTACCAACTGCTGCAGTCTGAAATTGACCACACATGCAATCAAGATGTGTTGATTATTACTGGTGATTGGAATGCAAAGGTTGGAAACAAAGAAGAATCACCAGTAGTTGGAAAATATGGCCTTGGTGATAGAAATGATGCGGGAGATTGCATGATAGAATTTTGCAAGACCAATGACTTATTCATTGAAAATACATTTTTTTTTTCAACAACATAAATGGTGGTTATACATGTGGACTTCACCAGATGGAATACACAAGAATCAGATCTACTACATCTGTGGAAAGAGGCGATGGAGAAGCTCAGTATCTTCAGCCAAAACAAGGCCAGGAGGTGACTGTGGAACAGATCATCAACTGCTCATATGCAAGTTCAACTTGAAGCTGAAGACAATTAAAACAAGTCCACAAGAGCCAAAATATGGCCTTGGTTATATCCCACCTTGATTTAGAGACCATGTGGAGAATATATTTGACATATTGAACAACAATGACCAAAAACCTAGGAATTGTGGGAGGACATCAAGAACATCATCAATGAAGAAAGTAAAAGATCCTTAAAAAGGCAAGAAAGGAAGAAAAGACCAAAATGTATATCAGAAAAGACTCTTAAACTTGCTTTGTTGTTGTTGTTGTTGTTATGTGCCGTCGAGTCGGCCCCGACTCATAGCGACCCCTTCTTGGGTTTCCGAGGCAGTATCACTACGGAAGTAGGATTGCCCAACCTTCCTTCCGAGGAGTGGCTGGTGGATTTGAACCGCCAGCCGTCTGGTTAGCAGGCAAGTGTCTTAGCTTTAGAGAGTAGCTAATGTAAATGGAAGAAATGACAAGATAAAAGAGCTGAACAGCAGATTTCAGAGAGCAGCTTGAGAAGACAAAGTCAATTGTTATAATGAAATGTACAAAGACCTGGAGTTAGAAAACCATAGGGAGGAATGTGCTCAGCATTTCTCAAGCTGAAAGAAATGAGGAAAACTTTCAAGCCTCAAGTTGCAATATTGAAAGATTCTATGGGCAAAATATTGACCTTGATGCAGGTAACATCAAGAAAAGATGAAAGGAATACACAATGTCACTGTACCAAAAAGAATTGGTCCATGTTCATCTATTTCAAGTGGCACATGACCAAGAACAAATGATATTGAAGAAAGAAGTCAAAGCTGCACTGAAGGTATTGGAGAAAAACAAGGCTTCAGGAATGACAGAATATCCGTTGAGATATTTCAACAAACAGATGTCACACTGGAGGCACTTACTCATCCGTGCCAATAAATTTGGAAGACAACTACCTGGCCTACTGCCTGGAAGAGATTCATATTTATATGCATTTCAAAGAAAGGTAATCCCACAGAATGTGGAAATAATTGAACAATATTATTCATATCACTCACAAGTAAGATTTTGCTAAAGATAATTCAAAAACAATTGCAGCAATATATTAACCAGGAACTTTTAGAAATGCAAGCTGATTCAGAAGAGGACATGGGATGAGGGATATCATTGCTGATGTCAGATGGATTTTGGTTGAAAGCAAAGAATACCAGAAAGATACTTATTTGTGTTTTATTGACTATGCAAAAACATTCGTCTGTGTGGATCATGACACATTATGGATAACATTGAGAAGAATGGGAATTCCACAACATTTTGCTTATGAGGAAACTGTACATAAACCAGGAAGCTGTCATTCAAACAAAACAAGGGGATAAAACTCTAAACTCACTGCTCCGGAGATGGATCCAACTCATAGCGACCCCTCCTTGAGTTTCTGAGGTGGTATCACTATGGAAAGATTGCCCAACCTTCCTTCCAAGGAGAAGCTGGTGGGTTTGCGCCTCCAGCCTTCTGGTTAGCAGTCAAATGCCTTAGGCACTTCGCCACCACTGCATGGTTTAAAATCAGGAAGGGAATCCATCAGAGTTGTATCCTCTCATCATATTTATTCAATCTGTATGCTGAGCAAACGATCTGAGAAGGTGGACTATATGAAGAAGAACACAGCTTCAGGACTGGAGAAAGACTCATTAACAACCAGCAATATGCAGATGACACAAACTCGCTTACTGAAAGTGAGGATGACTTGAAGCACTTATTGATGAAGAGTAAAGACAACAGTCTGTAGTATGGATTATATCTGAACACAAAGAAAACAAAAATCCACACAACCAGACTAATAAGCAGTATCATGATAAATGGAGAAAAGATTGAAGTGTCAAGGATTTCGTATTCTTTGGATCCATACTCAACACCAATAGAAACAGCAGTCAAGAATCAGACAACATAATGCACTGGGCAAATCTGCTGCAAAAGACCTCTTTAAAGTGCTGAAGAGCAAAGATATCTCTTTGAAGACTAAGTTGTGCCTAATCCAAGGCATGGTGTTTTCAATTGCCTCAGTGAATGTGAAAGCTGGACTATGAATAAAGAAGACTGAAGAAGAGTTGATGCTTTTGAGTTTTGGTGTTAGCAAAGAATACTGAAATTACCATGGACTGCCAGAAGAACTAACAATCTGTCCTGGAAGAAGTGCAGCTGGAATGCTCCTTGGAAATGAGAATGGCCAGACTTAGTCTCACCTACTTAGGTCATGTTCTCAGGAGGGACTGATCCCTGGAGAAGAATATTATGCTTGGTAAGGTGAATGGTCAGCGAAAAGGGAAATACCCTCTATGAGATGGATTGGCACAGTGGCTGCAATGATGGGCTCAGGTATAGCAAGGGTTGTGAGGCTAGCAGAGGACTGGGTGACTGGGTAATGTTTTGTTCTGTTATACATAGGGTCACTGTGAGTTAGGACTGACTCGATGGTACCAGACAACAACTCATCTGTCGTTTTTGTCATACTTTGGTGGCTTGCATGTTGCTGTGATGATGGAAACTATGCCACCAGTATTTCAAATATGAACAGGGTCAGCCATAGCGGAAGGGATTCAGCAGAGCTTTCAGACTAAGACAGATTAAGAAGGACCTGGTGCTCTATTCTGAAAAAAAAAAAAAAAAAGGTCATGGAAACTTTATGAATGGATGTGGACCATCATCTGATATAATCCTGCCTGGAAGATGCACCCTCAGTTTGGAGGACACACAAAATATGAATTGGGAAAAGCTTTCTCTTCAAAGTGGAGTTGGATTTAATGACATGGATGGAGTAAAGATTTCAGACCTTCATTTACTGATGTAGCATGCATCAAAATGAGATGAGACAGCTGCAAATATTGACTAATAATTGGAAGGTGGAAGGTCCAAAGTATACATCTAGGACAACTAGAAGTCATCAAAAATGAAATGTTGCACATAAAGATTGATATCCTAATCATTAGTGAGCCAAAATGGACTGGTACTGGTACTTTGAATCAGAGAATGATATGGTCTTCTACGTTGGGAATGACAAATTGAAGAGAAATGGCGTATCATTTATTGTCAAAAAAGAATATTTCAGGATCTACCTGAAGTACAGTGGTGTTAGTGATAGGATGCTGTCCATACTCCTATGAGGAAGACCAGTTAATATGACTATTATTCAAATTTACACACTAAACACCAAGGCCATAGATGAAGAAATTAAATAATTTTTTACCTACTTCTCCAGTCTAAAATTGATCAAACATGTAATGAAGATGTACTGATAGTTATTGGTCATTAGAATGTGAACATTGGAAACAAATTAGAAGGACAAGTAGTTGGAAAATACAGCATTGGTAATAGAAATGGTGATGGAGATCACATGATAGAATTTTGCAAGACCAAAGACCACTCCATTGGAAATACCTTTTTGTTTTTTCCCCAGCAATGTAAATGGTGACTTTATATGTAGAACTCACCATATGTGATACATAGGAATAAAACTGACTACATCTGTTAAAACAGATGATAGAAAAGCTTAATATCTTCAATCAGAACAAAGCTAGTGGCTTTCTGTGGAAGAGATCATCAATAATTAACATGCAAACCCAATCTGAAGCTCAAGAAAATTCAAAAAACCCACAAGTGACAATGTACACACTTGAGTGTATCCCACCTGACCTTGGAGACTATTTCAACAATGGATTTGATGCATTGAAAAATTATGACTGAAGACCAGACAAGTTGTGGGATGACATCAAGGATATCATACACCAAGAAGTAAAATGTCATTAAAAGGACAGGAAAGAAAGCAAAGACTAAAAGGGATGCCAGAAAAGACTCTGGAATTTGCTCTTGAATGTACAGTAGCTAAAGTAAAGGGAGAAAATGATGAAGTAAAGGAGCTGATGGAAATTTAAGCTGGATTCAGAAGAGGATGTGGAACTAGGGATATCATGCCTGATGTCAGATGGATCTTGACTGAAAGCAGATAATACAAGAAAGATGTTTACCTGTGTTTTATTGACTATGCAAGACATTTGACTGTGGATCATAACAAATTATGTATAAAATTATGAAGAATGGGAATTCCAGAACACTTAATTGTTCTCATGTGGAATGTGTATAAGAAGTAGTCAGTCAAATAGAACAGGGGATACTGCATACTACATAGTTTAAAATCAGGAAAAGTTTGTGCCAGGGTTGTAATCTTTCACCATACTTATTCAATCTGTATGGTCATCGAATAATCTAAGAAGCTGGCCTATATGATTCAAAATACAGCATTACGATCTGAGGAAGACTCATTGAAACTTGTGATACACAGATGAGACTACCTTGCTTTCTGAAAGCTTTGGATTTGAGCACTTACTAATGAAGATCAAAGATGATAGCTTTTAGTAGAGATTATTCCCCAAGGTAAAGAAAAGCTAAAAAAAAATCCTCACATAGTCTTCAGCATAAAGAAAACATAAAGAAAATCCTCACAACTGGACCAAATCATGACAAATGAAGATAGACGTTGTCAAGGATTTCATTTTATTTGTATCTACAGTCAATGTTCATGGAAAAGGCAATCAAGAAATCAAAGGACATATTGTACTGGGTAAGTCTACTGGAAAAAAAACCTGACACAAGCCATGGTATTTTCATGGATGCAAAAGCTGGGCAATAGGAAGACAAAAGAGGAATTGATGCATTTGAATTATGATGTTGGCCAAATATATTTAATATTCCAAGCAGTGTTAGAAGAACAAAAAATCTGTCTTGGAAAAAAATACAACCAGAAGGCTCCTAAGAAGTGAGGATGCTGAGACTTCATCTTAAGTACGTTGGACATGTTATCAGGAATGACTAGTCCCTGAAGAAAGATTTCATCCTTGGTGAATAGAGGGCCAGCAAAAAGAGGAAGGCCATGAATGAGATAGATTACAGCAGTGCCTGCAAAATGAGTTCAAACATAGCAATTGTTGTGTGGATGGTTCAAAATCAATGTCAGTATTTTATTGCTGACCTATAAGGAAATCAATGTCAGTGTTTCATTGTACAGTATACAAGGTTGCTATGGAAATGACTGGATGGCACTGAACAACAACAAGGTTTCTAATGAGTGATTTTTCAGAAGTAGATAACTAGCCTTTCTTCTGAGGAGCCTCTAGGTGTACTTGAACCTGCAACCTGTCTGTTAGCAACCAAGTACGTTAACTATGGATGCAAAAAATAGAGTCCAAACCGTCAGTCTTGTTTGAGCAGATGACGGCCACTCTGTATATGGAGTAATATCCACTTATTATACATTAATCAAAAATATTTGTCATGATAATTTGTGTAACATAAAATGAGCTATAGGATTCAACTGTGACAAAGTCACCCAGAAATGAATGTATTATGACTGTCTTTGGAAAGGACTTAAGGGTTTCCTGACTCATGAATCCAGAATGAGAAACCTAAGAACTGAAGACTGACTTCAGCCACTGAATTCAGATGACAGATTATACATTAGTCTATAATCTTCTTGGGCTGAAAAATAGTTTTGCTGTTGTTGTTGTTTGTTTTTAAATAAATGTGTCTTCAAAGAGTAGGGCCTAGAACATAGATTTTAAGGTAATGCGGTACTAGGAATCTTCTAGAAATAAAAGCTGTATTATATGTTTATTTCAATTGGAAATGAAAGAGGGAAAATAGATGTTTTCTCATTTATGAAATGATTCCATAAGAATTTCCTGAGATTATATTCTCCATAATTTTGTATCTGATGAAAGTGATTTCTTTCCTTTTAATTTCAATTTCCCTTTGCCATTATTTTAAATTAGGTTTCTTGTGAAGATGAGCATAAATTCTAACTCCACACTAAGCTATTTACTATTGTTTCATAAATGATTGTCTTTATTAAGTCAATAGAAAAAACCCACTGCCATAGATTCAATTCCAACTCATAGTGACCCCTATAGGCTTTTCAAGGCTATAAATCTTTACAGAAGTAGATTGCCTCATCTTCCTCCCACAGAGAAATTGGTGGATTTGAACTGAAGACCTTCTAATTAGCAGCCAAATGCCTTACCCATTGTGCCACCAGAGCTCCTTAAGTCCATAGAAGGTATATTAAAATTGTTTAAAATACTTAAAAAAAAAAGTCAGTAATGCTCATTAGCATATTGTTTTAAAGATTATATGTGTTTAAACACCATGTATGATAGTATCTTGAAGGATTTTATACTCAAAACTAGGAAGATGATTGACTTTGTCACCTGAATAGATTTTCTTGTTAATATCATTAACAAAGTGACATGAAAAAGTGGGCAATTAAGGAAGTAGTACTTTCCACCCTACCATGAGTATAGAATCAATTCAATAATAAGAGTTAGTTGAAATGGACTAAATGGAAATTTCCATTAAAAATCTCTTTTTATTTGTAAGCCTTTCTTTTGTAGAGTCACAGAGACAATAAGAGTTTTAAAAGAAAATGTAATATTTTACAAAATATTTCTAATATACTTCCTGCATTTAAAAACACTTTTAACACTATTATTGGGATAGATATTCTATGAGCTTAACCCTATCTTGTAATAGATCATCTTATAATTTTTCATATTTAAAAATTGTGGCTTAAGAAGTATTTTATTGCTGACCTATAAGGAAAGATCTTTAAAACATTTGGCTTTCATTCATCTAAATGACTCTTCATTAATACCCTTTCCAATTTAGATATAGTCAGATAGTATTAAACCATTTAATATGACCTAAATTATCTGGCTATGGCATTGTTGTTTATTCAACTGCTCTGTGCCTACCTGAGACATGGTATATAAATAATTTAAAAGGTTAGTTTCATTTGTTCAGTTATACTCTACCAAAATAAAAAATTCAACTGAATTTTTATTTATGGGTGCAGTTTGCAATTCTAATTTGAAGTGCAAAAATGGTCCAGTCAACTAATCTTGGGGTTGAGGGATTGATTATTAAACAGATTATTAATATGGATGAAAAATTTGAGTCTACATTCTGTGGCCTTATGTTGTTATATATAAGTATAGCTTTAGGGTATTTAGTATCTAGTATCCTTATATTCTTTATATATACTTATTTTCTCACTTGTCAAATTTTTAAAAAGTTAAATTCTATTCCAAAGTTTGGCAGTTCAAACCCACCAGCCACTCAGTAGAAGGAAGATAGAGCAATCTATTTCTGTAAAGATTTATAGCTTCTGAAACCCAGTGGGGATTGCTATGAGTTGGAATTGACTCAATGGCAGTAAGTTTTATTTGGCTTTTTGGTTATTACCAAATACTTCATGATGAACATTCAACACAATGAACAACTGAAAAATATGGTATTTTTATTGTATAATTATCTTTAATTATAAATATTAAAAACAAATACCATTGAAAATCATATTTTTCAGAAAAATTATGTGCTGTGGGTATGGTAGGGTGTCCCTTCTTTTCTGGAATAGTCCTCTCGTGTAGCATTCTTTACACCAGGTTACCTACACATCATGGATAGGGAACATTTCACTTTTTAAGGAGTACACATGCACAGATAGCTTTAAAGAAATGAAATTCCACTTGTATACTTTCTTTAAATTGTTCTGTCCAAGAACACAACAGAGTTTATAATAGTGCACTTCCATTTTACAAGATAAGAAAAACCCTTCACCTATCCCAAAATTGCTAAATGCCATCCGAAGACCCTAAACTAGTGGGCCTTCCTGCCCTGCCTAATGCTTGTCTGCTAAGGGAGGAGTATGGTGATGACACTTGGGTGCTGTGTATAATGGTGAGATTTTTTGAAGTCAGAGATATGGTAGAGTGGAATGCTGGGAGCAATGGCCAGTTACGTTTAATGACTTTGTTGTTTATACAGCTGAGTAACATGCTCTTGAGAGAAAGTCCCAAGGGAGCAAGCAAAAATAACATCCGTAGGAAATACTGAAAGCTAAAAAATGACTTTTAATATTGTGAATATAAGCAACGCTTTCCACTTATTTTCAATACTTGCTCCTTTGAACTGTCATTGGCTTGAAAAGAAAACCTTTGAAACAGCCAAATCAATGTAGGTTGGTGACATTGGTTCTGCTAAATATAATTGGAATATTTTCTAGGACAACTAAGTTTTTAAGGATGCACTGAATAAACCCATGGCTGCCACATTTTGTGATTCCATTCAGATTAATTTTGTATTGTTCAGTAGAAATTATTGTTCAATAAGGAATTTAAAACCTACTTTATCAAATTGTATTATAAAATTATAGTCAAACCTTATTTTATCTAATATACGATGTTTGATTCATGGAAGCAGTAGTCAAGAAATCAGATGTCATACAGCACTGGGCAAGTATGCTGCAAAAGAGCTGTTTAAAGTGTTGAAGAGCAAAGATGTCACTTTGAAGAGTAAGGTACACCGAACCCAAGACCCAGTATTTTCAATTACCTCATTTGCATGTGAAAGCTGGACAAGGAATAAAGAATACTGAAGAAGAATTGATGCCTTTGAATAGTGGTATTGGTGAAAAATACTGAAAATACTATAGACTGCAGAAGAAGGAAAAAATCTGTCCAGGAAATGCTGCTGGAACGCTCCTTGGAAGGGAGAATGGCCAGATTTCATTCAGCTACTTTGGTCCTGGAGAAAGATACCATGTTTATTAAAGTGGAGGGTCAGAGAAAAAGGGGAAGACCCTCAAAGAGATGGATTGGCACAGTGGTTTAAAGATAGGCCCAAGCATTGCAAGGATTGTGAAGATGGCACAGCACAGGGCACAGCAGTGTTTTGTTCTGTTTGTACATAGGGTCACTATGAATCAGAATTGACTTGACAGAACCTACCAACAATGACGTTTGATCATTTCTAATTCCCATTGACAAATGTTAAATTTTACGGTGCTGTGAAACCAATTCTCCATGTGTGTATGTACGCCTACATTGTCGTTAAGTGCTGTTGAATCAGCTCTGAGTCATA
Source organism: Orycteropus afer afer (assembly GCF_000298275.1). Taxonomy (NCBI): domain Eukaryota; kingdom Metazoa; phylum Chordata; class Mammalia; order Tubulidentata; family Orycteropodidae; genus Orycteropus; species Orycteropus afer. Next base: position 854,978 of record NW_006922093.1, on the reverse strand, counting down.
GTGACCCTACGTACAATAGAATGAAACACTGCCTGGTCCTGACCCATCCTCACAATATATGCTGTGCTTGAGCCCATTGTTGCAGCTGTGTGTCAATCCATCTTGTTGAAGGTCTTCCTCTCTTTTGATGATCCTCTACTTTACCAAACATGACATCCTTCTCCAGGGATTGGTCCTTTCTGACAACACGACCAAAGTGAGTGAGATGAGGTCTGGCCATTCTCACTTCCAAAGAGTATTCTGGCTGCACGCCTTCCAGGGCAGATTTGTTTGTTCTTCTGGCAGTCTATGTTATTTTCAATATTCTTCATCAAAACCACAATTCAAAGGCATCAACTCTTCTTTGGCCTTCCTAATTCATCGTCCAGCTTTCACATTCATATGAGGCTTTTGTAAAGAACATGGCTTGGGTCAGGCACATCTTAGTCTTCAGAGTGACATCTTTGCTCTTTAACACTTTAAAGAGTTTTTTTTGTGGCATATTTAGCAGTGCAATTCTTTTCTTGATTGCTGCTTCCAGGAGCATTGATTATGGATCCAAATATAATAAAACCCCTGACAATTTCAATCTTTTCTCCATTTATTGTGATGTTGCTTATTGGTTCAGTTGTAAGGATTTTTGTTTTCTTTATGTTGAGATTTAATCCATATTGAAGGCTGTTGTCCCTGATCTTCATATATGAATCACTTATTCATTATATATTATTTATATATATTTTATATCTTCTATTAACAAAAAATAAAATTATATGTTAGCTGCTGTATATATGTGTGTATATATATATATATGTGTGTGTGTGTGTATATGTATATATGTGTGTGTGTGTGTATATATATGTATATTTGTTGTTGTTGTTATATGCCGTCGAGTCATCCCTGACTCATAGCGACCCTTCCTTGGGTTGACGAGGCAGTATCACTACGGAAGTAGATTGCCTAATCTTCCTTCCGAGGAGTGGCTGGTGGGTTTGAACCGCCAGCCTTCTGGTTAGCAGGCAAGTGCCTTAGGCACTATGCTACCAGAGCTCCTATGTGT
>NW_006922093.1:847423-853723 GCF_000298275.1 Orycteropus afer afer | reverse complement strand
GAGGTTTTTTTTTGTTTTAAATATATTTGGTTCTTATACAATTATTCCCCAAAGTGTAATATTAGAGTTTAATATCCCCCAATACACATTGATGGACTATCAAGTTTTTTTTATCATAATTACAGCTTCATAAACAACTTAAAATTTATTTCCATGTATTATTTGTATATTACATTTATATAAATAAAATAATGCACAAGATGTTTGTAATTTTCTTAGAACTTATAATAAAAATAAATTCATTATTTTAAATACACATCATTTATTCTACTGTTAATAGCATATGTACAAGTGTTTTTTTAAAACTTATTGTTTTCTTAGCAATTTCTTTGAAGTACAAATTAAATTAGAACTTGATTTGAATTGAAGAATAAAGCTATTTTTTTTAATAGAAAATATATCTTATTAGATGAGAGGCTTGAAAACAAAAGTTAGCTTTGCCATTAACTTTTTGGCAAATATTTTCCACAAATTTCGTGAGCTTTTTATGTGGTATTACTATGAATATCAATGTAATATGGTACTCTATAGCTGGAGTAGTTGCTAATAATTTATCATGTTAGAAGTCTGAATACCATATTGAGGAATTTGATGAATATTTGTTGTTGTGTTGTTAGGCGCTGTTGATTAAATTCTGATCTGTGGCAACTCCATGCACAACAGAATGAAATGCCACCCACTTCTGTGCCATTCTCACAATCATTACCATCTTTGAGCCCATATTTGCAGGCAATGTGTCAATCCATCTCATTGTGGGTCTTCCTCTGTGATATTTAGAATTATGTAGGCAATGAGATAAAGTTTGGCATTACATATTTGATAATAATGGTCAGTCTTGATATGAGGCTATCACATATGAATTGAAATGCAATAAGGTGAAAATATGACTGATGGTAATAACATTGCAAATGAATAAACTCTAGTTTTCTTTTCTTTAGTTAAAAAATTAACTTTAATTCTCTTATTTACTCATGAACACTGAGGGCCAAAGTTAAAAACCAGGCTCACAGACACACACATAAACACACAGAGAGAGATAATTTAGTCTTAATACAAAATTAACATTATGTCTATTCACCATAGGTGTCTTATAATTCTTCTACATCTTCTTCAAAATTAAAATACTTGTATCTCACAGACCTAATACAATTTTGTTCTCATATTTCTATATTGATATTTATATGATGCTGACTTTCAGATTAGGTAAACATTCACAGTAGCTATTTGTTTTAGCAGGTATTCTTTATTTATTTATTTTTTTTTTCCCCTAAGACTTCTGTGTGCAGCATCATGGATTGTCTATCTCCTTTTATAGTTTAGTTTTACTTAAACCCCAGTCTATAATAAGTCCATACATAAGAGTATTCATTATAGCATTTATATCCTTTTGAGATAATTAGTTTTAGAAAAAAAATAATATTCTCCTAACAAGACATGACATTCCATAATGTCTTTTCCTGCCACCTAGCTTTAAAATTAAGAAAAATAGTCTTAGTCTTTCTTTGAGAGCTTTGCCAACTCAATTTTTTGGGGACAGAAAAAAATGATCTCCAGTTTTAGGGGAGTTGTAGCCTTATGTGTTAGAGCTTTCTCTCTTTCCTGAGAGTAAACAAGCAAACAATCAAACAAAACTAGAAGCCCCTCTACCTTATATTTACTTTCCTTACTTCCTAACTACTTGCTTTTGGAAATAAAGAACTGTCCTTCTGGGTGAACTGAACCCAAATATAAAGGCTGATATTCTGTGAAATTATACCTGACTCTTGTCAGTAGCAGGGGAAGAGACTGATTTCTACTTTAAGCAAAATAAATTATATTCTCCTTATAGTTGTGTTTTTAAATTGCCCTAAAGCTCCTGAGGTTGGAAAGAAGCCTAGTAAATCTAAACTCAGTTCTTCCATTGTGAATTTTTCTTACTTCATTCAAATCCACAATAGCTCTTTGCAAGCTGGGTAAATGAGACAGTACCAGGAAATTTGAGCATCATAAATATTCATGACTGTTGGATTAGGCCAACATTGAGAAGGTTGTAGGTGTCACTGAGAGTAAGATAGATGGAAAAGTTTACATGCCAGTGTTTTTACTGCATACATCTTTGCTGGCAGGTTCAATGGTTAACAGCAGGCTAAACATGAAGTATCTGAAAAATTATGATGAGTGAAAAAAGGAGGCAGAAGAGAAAGATGACAAAACTTGTTGAAATGCATAGCCTCAGAATATTGGTTACTAGGTCTAAACCGAAAACTCATTACCATCAAGTCAATTTTGACTCATAAAAATTGTATAGGACAGAGTAAAATCATTCCACAGGGTTTCCAAGGCTGTAATCTGGAAGGAAGCAGATTGCTACATCTTTCTCCTGCAGAGTAGCTGGTGGATTCAAACTGCCAACCTTTTGATTAGCAGCCAAGCACTTAACTACTGCACCACCAAGACTCCTTGGTTACCAGGTTTGCATTGGTACTACTCTAAGTGGATACATTTATCTTTGGGCCTCTCTCCAGAATAAATATAGATTAGAACTCAGCTCCATAGCTGTTCTCCCATCCCTCAGCACTCAGATTACCTTCATATTAAGAGAATTTAATATTTTATCTTCTGCCTGTCTTTCTCAATATTGATCAGACCTATGACTACAGCAGGCAAAACCCAGATGGTACAGACAGTGGGCTCTGATGCTTCAGTGTGAAAAAGTTGAGGACAAGGGAGAACACGTGAATAATGCAGAGTAACTTCTCAGGGAGCTGCAGATATAGCAAATTCTGGGCCTCCTGAGTCAAGAACTTTAACATAAAGAGTTGATCTCAGTCAAGTCACATAAACAGGAACCCGGATGACACAAATAATGGAGGGCAAGATCAGAGCTGAAGGAACAGGCAAAGGAGCAAAAGATCAGGGGGAAGAATAATGCTGTCTGAGATACCTCCCCTCAGGCTCAGCCATTTTATGTAGGTTTTCCTGGAATGAGATAATCTCAGTGTTGCTACATTCCTACCTGAAGGTAATATTGGATAAGTAACTGAGAGGCATATGAGTGGGAAGCTGTTAGTTCTTACATATTCCAGAGTCTTCTCTGCCCAGCACCTTTTCTTTAAAATTACACACAAAAAAACTAATGTGTTAGTTGGATCAGGTGGCTTAAAGTTTTACCTTTCTCAGATTATGTACTGACATTTAGAAATGGTCTGTTAAAATAAAAACAACAAACAAAGCACAAAACAAAACAAAAAAGTGAAACAGATCTCTTACCAGTGGTTCTTCAACTTGTGCATTAACAATTACTGTTTGCTATTTTATGAGCTGTTGAACTTTGTGATTATTGCTGGGGTGAGATGATATCTCATGTTGTTTTGATTTGCATCTCTCTAATGATTAATGGGAGCTCTGGTAGCATAGTGGCTAAGGCACTTGACTGCTAACCAGAAGGCTGGCGGTTCAAACCCACCAGCCACTCCTTGGAAGGAAGATGGGGCAATCTACTTCCGTAGTGATACTGCCTCGGAAACCCAAGTAGGGGTCGCTATGAGTTGGGGCCAACTTGACGGCACATAACAACAACAATGATTAATGATTGCGAGCATTTTCTCCTGTGTTTGTTGGCTGCCTGTATATCCTCTTTGGTGAAGTGTCTGTTCAAGTCTTTTGCCCATTTGTGAATTGGGTTATTTGTCTTTTTGGTTAAAGTTTTCTATAGATTTTGGAAGTAAGTCCTTTATCAGATATGTCATAGGCAAATATTTTCTCCCAATCTGTAGGTTCTCTTTTTACCCTTTTGATGGAGTCTTTCGATGCGCACAAGAATTTAAATTTTAAAAGGTCCCAGTCATCTAGCTTATCTTCTATCTCCTGCACATTCTGGGTTATGCTTGCCAGTCTATTTATGCCATAAATTAGTGCTTCTAGATTTGCCCTTCTCTTATCTTCGATGAATTTTATAGTTTTGGGTTTCACATTTAAGTCTTTAATCCAGCTTGAGTTTGTTTATGTGTATGGGGTGAGGTATGGGTCTTGTTTCATTTTTTGCAGGTGGATATCCAGTTTTCCAGCACCATTCATTAAAGAGGCTGTCTCTTCACTATTTAATGTGTTTTGGACCTTTGTCAAAGATCGGTTGTCCATAGATGGATGGGTCTATATCTGGACTTTCGATTCTATTCCATTGGTCTATCTGTCTGTCTTTATACCAGTACCAAGCTGTTTTGACTACTGTGGCTGTATAGTAGTTCTTAAGATCTGGGAGTGTGAGACCTCCCACTTTGTTTTTCTCCTTGAGAAGTGCTCTGCTTATCTGAGGTCTCTTTCCTTTCCATACAAAATTAGTGATTAGTTTTTCCATGTCCTTAAAAAAATTTGTTGAAATCTGGATTGGGATTGCATTAAATGTGCAGATTGCTTTAGGTAGTATTGACATTTTCACGATGTTTAGTCTACCTATCCATTAACAAGGTAGGTTCTTCCATTATGTAGTGTCCTTGTTGTCTCTTGTAGCAGTGTCTTATAGTATTCAATTTATGATTGGGGAAGAGCTGCCTACTCAAAGTAGAGTCAACCTTAATGACATGGATGGAGTAAAGTTTCAGGACCTTCATTTACTGATGGGGCACAACTCAAAATGGGAAGTAACAGCAGCAAACATCTATTAATAATTGGAATGTGGAATGTACAAAGTATGAATTCAGAATTACTGAATCCAAATTTCCAGGAGTAAAGCCTTTGCCAGTTGTATTTTTATATCTCCACAATGTTTCTAACTTACAACCAGGATAAGAGCCATTGCAAGCTAAAAAAATAATTCTAACAATAGAAAATTTTATGTATTGTGAGGTCAGTAAGGGAGATGTTTGAGAATAAATGGTAAACTACATATTTTGTTTACTGATACTGACTGTACTTTTAAACAAATTCACTGTTAAGAAGATATCAAACTATGAATGATAAAATGTAAACTGTTAATCTCACTGTCACATAGACCTAGAGAGAGAAAGAGAGGGGGAGAAGGAGAGGGAGAGGAAGGGGAAGTGACCTCTCAAGGGGGTCACTATGAGTTGAAATTGACTTGATGACAGTAGGTTTGGTTTGGTTTAACATATATATTACTGCCATTGAGTCGATTCTGACTCATAGCAACCCCCATTGGGGTTCCAAGGCAGTAAATCTTCATGGAAGCAGACTGCCTCATCTTTCTTCTGTGGAGCAGTTGCTGGGTTCAAACCCCTGCGCTTTTGTTTAGCAGCCAAATGCCGTAACTACTATACCACCAGATGGCCATGTATACACACACACACACACACACACACACACGGTTCACTTATTTTGCTTCTCTGGAGAACCCAGCTGAAGACATACTCCAGTGAATCCATTGAGGAGATATTTGTGTTGGTTCCACTTTTGTGTTGGTCACTTAACCTCACTGGCTCTCAGTTCTCATATCTGTACAATAAAAGTGCTGAACTTAGTGATCTACAGGTCTTTTTCAAATATAACATTTTATGTTTCTATGATTGAATTGAGATGTCTATATTAATGATTTTACCCAGAGTTTCATCTAAACTAGAGGCTTGCAGCTCAAAGCAACATTAGCATCATCTGGGAGCTTTGCAGAAACGCAGAGTCCAGGCTCTATCGTAGACCAATTAAATTAGAATCAGCCTTTTAACAAGATTCCCAGGTGAATTTTATTTGCATTAAAATTTGAGAAACATTATACTTCGTTTCCACTTGTGACTGTGAATCTAAAACCACATGAGAATTTATTGAAACTGAAGATCTCTAGAGTTTCTCATCATGAGAGACTAATTAACCAAGTTTGGCTTCAGCTCAGGAATCTTTATACAAATATTTCCAGATGATTCTGATGAATATATGCATTAATCTAGTCTAGCACACCACCAAATATGAAACACACATACCAATAGGGACAAAATCCCGTTCAAGTCATTAAATGCAAGTGATGATTACCATATAAATCATACTATTTGTAATTATTACCACCTTTGAGTGGGTTAGGAGTTTTAGTAGCATAGTGCCTAAGGCATTTGACTGCTGACCAGAAGGTTGGTGGTTCAAACCCACCAACTACTGGGCAGAAGGAAGACTGGGCAATCTACTTCCATAAAGATTTACTACCTTGGAAACCCAAAGAGGGTTGCAATGAGTCAGAATTGACTCGACGGCAGTTGAGTTTTTTTTTTTTTTTTGGTTTGTTTGGGGAGCTTTGGTAGCATAGTGCCTAAGGCACTTGATTGCTAACCAGAAGTCTGGCAGTTCAAACCCACCAGCCACTCCTTGGAAGGAAGATGG
>NW_006922093.1:838124-847323 GCF_000298275.1 Orycteropus afer afer | reverse complement strand
TTGATTGCTAACCAGAAGTCTGGCAGTTCAAACCCACCAGCCACTCCTTGGAAGGAAGATGGGGCAATCTACTTCCATAGTGATACTGCCTCAGAAACCCCAGGAGGGGTCGCTATGAGTTGGGTCCAACTCGACAGCACACAACAACAACAACAACATGAACATATGGGAAATACTATCTTATTTTATAGATGAAGAGAATAAAGTTTAAAGATTAATTTTAGATGATACAGTTAACAGTAGAACTAAGATTACATATATCTTAGTATATTTAGAATTTTTTTGTAGACATCAATGGTGTTCAGGATTGAGACTCTATTGAGAAACTTTAGCTAATTTTACCAAATTTTATAAGTAACCAAATATAATGAAATAAAGATCCAAAATGTTTATATGTTTATGGGATGCCACATGCCTAAAGGACACTGTCTTCAATATTTGCCTATCATTATATGTGGAGTGTAAACTCAAAAACTCACTGCCCTTGAATCAGATCCAAGTCATAGTGACCCCTCCTTGGGTTTCCGAGTTGGTATCTCTATGGAAGTAAATTGCCCAATCTTCCTTCTGAGGAGTAGCTGGTAGGTTTGATCCACCAGCCTTCTGGTTAGAAGTCAAATGTCTTAGGCATTACTCCACCAGAGCTCCCAATCTAGAGTGTATGCCCACTTAATCACAAATGTAGGTGCTCAAGGTTAGGGGAGGTGTTTCTCTTTTTATTCTTAATTAATGGTTAGTAGTACACTTCCCTCAAAATTTTTAGTTCATACATATTAGGAAAAATTATCAGAAAATAATAGAAAATGTAAATACCTATAGATCACTTGGTATTTTTTAAAAACATATTTAGTATTCATATTTAGTTTTCCATTAGCTTTCTTCAGTTAGTCATTAAATAAACAGCTAGATTTGCTCGGTTATTTATCATATTTAAACTTTTGTGTCCTGGTAATAATTGGTGGAATCTTACAAATAGAGATTCTATGTTTAGATGAATAAATAATTAGATTTTTTAATACTAAAGTAGAGAAAATTGTAAGAAGACATTTTATATTGTCTCATGCTTGTGAGATAACTAGACAAAATGTAATGATAAAGGCATTCTTTGAAATTCACATCCCTCATAATTTAATAAGCTAGCTTGTCATCTAAAAGATCAGATGGTTGCCTTAGTGATAGAGATTATCCTCTTAGCTTCTTAAGTCTGTCATTTTAAAATCCTGAGTTGATAATATTTTGAATTTATTAACAGTGTGTCATATTGATAGAGAAAAAAATGCATGCTTTAAACTGGTTGTGTAAGTCTGAAGTAAAATGACAAATTATCTACTCAGCAGTAAGCTTTGCTATAATTGTGATTAGATCAAAACTAGTTATCATAAGGAAGTACATATAACAAAATAACTTAGAAAGACTTCACTGCAAAGTAAGCTCATTCTTAGGAATCATTTAGCACAAACATTTTCACCAGTTTTGGTCCCACTGTTTGTAACTACTGACACTTCTCCAATTTTTAATACTTATACTTACTCTTCTCTAATTACATGTGGAAGTCAAGCTCAGGCAGTCTTGAGAAAACCTGTTGGCTCCATAATTACCAATGGTATCATGGGAGAAACAGTCAAAATGATTATATTCTCATGGTCGTATCAGCCTAAAGAGAAAGAAAGGTGAAATAAGTCTTTGAAGACCTTTACTCCTAGTCTGGAGAACTTTTAGAGATTCTATGTATCAAGCTACATGAAGCATGCACCACACACCATGAGCAACAGAAAATTCCCCATGACGTCTGGAAGTGCTAATTCTTGCCACTAAGACAATCACTAAAATTCGTATTTGTTTTCTCAGAAGCCCAACACAGACAGATTTAATAAATACCAAAAGTGTATAAGTTCCACACATAAAATAGCAGAAATATGAAAGCAAATGTTGTTAGATAAAAGATAACACAGGCTAGCATCGAAATACCCTAGTCATCAGTAAGAAAGGCTAGAGAAATGTAGCAATAGCTAACTTGGGGAAAAAAGGGACTAGAAATTTTATATCCCTTTCCTCAAGCTAGATGAAGTAGCATATCTCATGTTCTAATCTTGCCCCATTTTTTTTCAGTTGAAATTGACTTGATGTTTTATTTTATTATGGATATAATCTATTCAATTTATACTTTGCTTATTTTTGTGTAAATATCTATAAATAAGTCTTGAAATAATGCAAGGTAGTAAAACATACTCTGGATTTGTATCATTTAGGTTTTCAGTGTTCCAGAAAATCAGTAGGAAAAAAGTCTGTAAAAATGTGAACATTTTTATAAATGCTGTCCACATATATTCTTTTGGCTATTTAGACAAATAGTAAAATTCTGCAACTTTTCCAATTATCTCTAATATAAAGTAAAAGTATTTAGAAATAGATGAATTTACTTTCTCAAAATTTTCTAATATAATCATTTTAAAAGTTCAATTGTTTGAGGGTTATATCAGAAAGGGCAGGGAAGTTATGAGCCACCAATATAATATTCAAGAGTTGATAACTCAGTATTTTTTAAAAATCTATTTTTTTAATTTAGCATTTATCAAGGGAAGGAACTCTGATAGTGCAGTGGTTAAGGCATTTGACTGCTAAACAAAACAAAACAAAAAAAAAACAGTTGGCGGTTTGAACCCATCAGCGGCTCTGTGGCAAAAAGATGAGGCAATCTGATTCCATAAACATTGACAGCCTTGGGAATCCTAAGGGGCAGTTCTTCTCTGTCCTATGAGGTAACTATGAGTCAGAATTGCTGTGACAACAGTTTTTTTCATTTTATGTATTTATCAAGTTTCATGGAACAGGCAATCAATTTGCTGTCTGTTAAAGATTTAATGTAGAACAAGGTAAACACAATTGTACTCCCAACAACTTTAGAATTTAGTGAGAAAGGGAGAGGAGTAATAATAAAAAGCCAGATTTCACATGATGATCATTTGATGCTGTATGGTGCTCTAAATCATTTACGTTTTTAACTTATTTAAATCTTTATTTTACAGATGAGGAAATGGAATCAGTAATATGAGAATCAGATTTGAATTGGGCAGATTGGATCTGGAGTTCATTCTCTTAAACATTAAGCTGATTTTAATCCATGTCAGAGATGCCAGTATTTTTGTATAGATCTTCCAATAATTGACTATGTCTAGATTTTTCTACTGAAATACAATATAATTTTATTTGGATTAGAATTCTAAATATTTTGTCCTCTTTCATATGATAATTATTAAACTAATCATTGCAATCCAGAAATAACATTTTTTTTTCTGAAATATAACTTTTTATTTCTTCTCAGCAACATAGTAAATCATTATATCTGTTCTTGTTTCCCAGGACTTCTCAAGTTTCTAACATTGTTTGGAGTTGTACTTTAGTCAACAATCTGGCAAGGAGGTTATATAGTTCAGTTATATACATTATGCATGACAACCAGAGTTTAAAGTTTATCAGTTCCTTAATGAAGGAAACTTTTAAAGCCTAGAATGAGAAAGTGTTCTGAAAATTCCAGATGTTCTTAGTCTTAGAATGGAGACGAATCAATGATAAAAACGTAGGAGCCCAAGTCTACTCTTTTCTCCACCACTCATCTTCACTTACACCTCCCTACAGATAGAAAAAAAAAAAAAAAGTGGTAGAAGAAAATCAGCAGTATGGATGAAATATATGTACCACATTTCTGGGATGGACTTGCTCTTGTCTTCAATCCTCTAATACCCCTGATCCCATAGACATAGTAAATATTGAGGGATTGCTGATTTATCCTTATTAGGCAATGTCACCAAACACTGAGTAGAACAATGGCATCTCCTTCATTGACTTTTGAAATGCTGAGATAATCGTTACCTTTTTTTTTTTTTTTCATTTCACTTTTTCCTTTCTGCAACTTTTAAATTGAAATTCAAATTGCTCTGGTAGCTTAGTGTCTAAGACACTTGACTGGTAACCAGAAGGCTGGCAGTTCAAACCCACCAGCCACTCCTCAGATGGAAGATTGGGCAATCTACTTCCATAGTGATACTGCCTCGGAAACCCAAGGAGGGCTCACTATGAGTTGGGTCCGACTCGCCGGCACATCATAACAACAACAAGCTTAATTAACCTATGGGCAGCCCCATGCTTGAATTGAGAAACTTTGACCTCTTTGCCTTCTAAACTACAGAACAATTTTTAGGGTTACTGGTTACAAGAATGGCTTATGATCCCTTCTAGTATCAGGTGCTGAGGTGTAAATCTCTTCAGAGACATTAGACTTTGTTTTATATACAAAGCAAATTTATTTGGAGGGAAATAATGATGCCTGGTCCTTGTATGCAAAGTTGGCTCACGGTTTAAGTGAAATATTCCTTAACGAATGTTAGGATATTAAATGCAATTTTATGATATTATTCAATATCACCATGTTACAACAAGTATAACCATTCAAACCTATTGCTTATTAATGATTAAATAACTGAAAACTAAAGTTTGCAGTTTGAACCCATCTAGAGATGCCTTGGAAGACAGGCCTCACCATCTACTTTTGAAAGGTCACAACTTTGAAAATCCTGTGGGGTAATTCTACTCTGCACATGTGGGGTCACCATGAGTGAGAACTGAGTTGACAGCCACTAACAACAAAAAACAGTAGTTTGAATTTAATATAAGAAATAGATTTTTATTTGAATTTTGTTGAGTGTCAGAGGGTAGTAAGTTTCTACCATTAATGACTTGAACATTTGATATACAAATTGTTCTTAGGTGGAAAGAGCAATTGAGGGTAGCAAATGACGCATGGTCTACGTATGAGAAAAATTTCCTCCTCAAGTCTAAATAGGTATCATATTGTTACTCAATTGGAACGAAGCCTGAATGGTTCATCATCTCCTGGCTAAAACGTGAGGAAACAGAATTGACATGCTATGTTGAAGCCTCACTGGATTCTTGAGCCATCTGATAGACATGGACGGTGACACTAGTGATGATATTAAATCCCTAAGTAAAATACAAAGTTGAAATAAAGCACAGAGAGAGATATTTAATTTCTCTTTAAGACTGAATCATCCAAAAATAAAATTTATTTCCACTTCTGTGATTTGACTGGTTTAACTGTGTTTTTGAAACACTTGCTTCTTTGGAAATATTAATGGACTTAAAGTGATTTAATTAATTTAGATTGATGATGTTCCTATAAAATATACCCATGTAAGGCATCATATTTCTGTCAGCAATGAGTTGTAGAGATTTTAGTGGCTTATTTTTTAAATGTGTGCCCCTCACATATAAGCCAACTAGATCTTCCAGAAAAGTGGGGCTGTATTAATTTGTACCAAGGTAAAGTGTAGCATCAGGAAAAGAAAAAAATTGGGACTTTGTCCTTGAGATTAATGCAAGTTGCAGAATTGGGTTGTATCTACTCTATCATAGATAGGGTAAAAATATATATACTCTGAAATATACTGCCATTTTTTCAGTTTGATTTTTTCATTAGGTTTTATTTATTATTATTGTGTCTTAAACAAAATGACATATATCCAACATGGAAGCATTTCAGGTCACTTCCCTTTCATGTATTTGGAAAAGGGTGGTAGAAATGTATTTGCCCCTGCCTGTTCCTGAGTGATGCTCTTGACTTCAGTCTTTTTGAGATTTCCCTTCATCCTTTTATTATTTCCCTCCAGGATGGACCCCTGCTCATTTCAATTCTGGTCACAATATGGAACTCACTTCGTTTATGTGATTATCTTGTCTACAACAGAGCTGAGGGTAGCTCCCTGCTACTGCTTCTTTCACCTAGTATCTCATGTGCAAATTTCCATCCACCTTTCAGGAAACCCCAACATGGACCAACATGACTGTTTAATTCCACAAACCACCACCCTCCCCAGTTTATTTCCCAGTCTAAATTGGACAAGCAGGCTTGGCAGGATTACCTAGGCAGGATAGCCTTCAGCACCCTAGCCCTACATATGACTCTAGCTCAGTTCTGGTCCTCTTGTGTGAGTTCCAGAATCCCTCTTTTACTATCCTGAATGGTCAGCAGGTACCTGTTGGAATTCACACACACACACACACACACACTTCTCAAGGAAAAGTATTATTCCAAATGAGAATTTTGGTGGTGTAGTGCCTAAGGCATTTGACCTGTAACCAGAAGGTGGGCTGTTCAAACCCCCCAGCCAGAAGAAAGACTACACAATCTACTTCCATAGAGATATTGCCTCAGAAACCCAAGGAGGAGTGGCTATGAGTCAGATTCGACTTGAGGGCAGTGAGTGTGGTTTTTGGTTTTTAGGCTTACAATCAATTTTAAATTTTTAAAATTTCTTCCAATTTAACTACATTAATCCCCAGCATAAGACATTCTCTCTTAAAGGTGAATTCCTCAAATATTTCAAAGACCACTCTAAATATTTGAAATTTTATTTGCTTTTTGGACCTACATTATACAAGGCATCAGTCTTATCCAGAGCCTCTGGGAGTTTGGTTGGGAAGGAAGGAGCAGGAGGGTATTGACAGGAGAGAGTTTGGAATTTGTTTTTTCATTTCACTTGTAAAAGATTTAATCCTATGGATAATCTAAGGATTCAAAACATCATTTTCGCATTCCTATAACTTGACCGTTGGAACTCTGGTGATATAGTGGTTAAAGCATTGGGCTGCTGACCAAAAAGTACATGGTTGCTCTGTAGGAGAAAGATGAGACAGTCTGCTTCCATAAAGATTTTCAGCCTTGGAAACCCTTTGGGGCAGTTCTACTCTGTCCTAGAGAGCTGCTGAGTCAGTGAGTTGGAATCAACTTGATGGCAGTTTCTCTCTCTCTTTCTTTATTGTAACTACACCAGAGGATTCCTGGTGGCACTGAGTTGTTATGACTTGAAATTGACTCAATGGCAATGGGTTTGGATTTTTAGTACTGCCTAATAGCAATATAATGTGAACCACAGATATAATTTTAAATTTTGTAGTAGTTGCATTGAAAAATAAAATGAAACTGATAAAATTAATTTTAATAATGCATTGTATTTAAACCAATGTAACAGTGTTCAACCCAAGAAGCAAAGCTAAAGGAGGTTGTATATCCATGTTTTATATTAAGAATTTTAGTACAAGGAATTATGGGAGTTGGATAAGCAAGTCTGACATCTGTAGGACAGCCATTCAGCAAGAGAAGATCATGAATGGGATGGAAGACTACAGGCACTGGCTTGAGTTATCATTCACAGACAATTTCTTTCCTCTCCCAAAAAACCTCAGCCTGCTTTTAGAACCATCCAATGGAAGTAATAAAGCCCATCTAGATTAACAAGGATAATTTCTCTTGCTGAAAGTCAACTGATTAGAGGGCTTAATTATATCCCCAAAATACTTCATGGCAGCACTTAGATTAGTGTTCAGTTGAATAACTGGGGACAGCAACATAGCCAAGTTGGCACATCAATAAAATCATCACATCCAATATGTTCAAAACATATCATTACAAAACATACAAAAACCAAACCAAACCTGTTGCCATTGAGTTGATGCTGACTCATACCAACCCCATATAACCTATATAAAATTAATTATATTTTACATCTTTTATGGTAAGCCTTTGAAATCCAGTATATATTTTATATTTATAGCATAGTTCAAAGGAGCTCTGATGGTGCAGTGCCTAAGGCATTTGACTGCTCACCAGAAGTTTGGCTGTTCAAACCTACCTGCTGCTCTGTGGAAGGAAGTTGGGGCAATCTACATGCATAAAAATATACTGCCCAGAAACTCAATGGGGGGGGGGCACTATTAGTCAGAACTGACTCAGTGGCAGTGAAGGTGTTTTTTTTTTTTTTTTTTTTTTTTTAGCACAATCCAATTCTGACTAACCACATATCAAATGCCCAGTGCATATAATTGTTGATTGGCAGGTCTGGAAAGCGATGACGTATGGTCAGGCTGGTTATCTTGCATGTTTAGAGCAGTAATTCTAGGGCATTTTTCTCCTATAGATTGCATTTGGCAATGTTTGAAGACATTTTGTATTGTTATGACTGGGAAGTAGAAATGGAGGCTATAGGCATCTAGTTCCTAGAGACCAAGATTGCTGCCAAATAGTTTAGAGTACAAAGAACTCTCCTCCCTTCCCCCCATCCAAGTTAACATTTATCCATTCCAGAAAATCAATAGTGCTAACGTCAAGAAGCCTATCTGTACAGTAAAATTTGGAGATATCCAAGGAAAAGGGTTAAAAATAAGGTGAGAAAGGCAGAGAGATGGACGTTTTCTTTGCCCTTTTGAAATATTTCTCACCCCTTGGAGAATATATTTTGAGGATATGATTGAGCATCTTAAATGTCTCATAGCCTTTGCCATATTTTCTGCAGTTGTATTATGTTTAGGTGGAATCAGAGTTAGGGATGGAATGAGGATAGAAGATGATCCTACAAGTAGTGAGATGATCCATTAAAGAGAAAAATGAGGGAAGCAAATTTTCCTAGAGGTGGTTGTCTCCTTAACAGGTGAATGAAAGTTGGTAACTATCTTTTCTAAAGATCTTGGTCTTGATTTAGTAAATTTCTGGGAAAATTACAATAAAAACAAATGCAAATTTACACGTGGAGAATTTAAAATGTATACAGTAATTAGTACTATCTCAGACCATCTGTGGAATAAAGTTGTGATAAATAAATAAGTAAGCCTCATTAGCATTTTTCTAAGAAAACCATATTTAAGTGACTTTTCAGAGTCAGTAATCATATTTGTAAGCTCTAATCTCAAATTTACTTCAAATTAACTACAAATTCAGAATTCATTTTCTAAGCCTTGGCAATGGATGTATTCTGAAGCTAGTTGCAAATTGAATAAATTGGTTAGAACCTGACATTTAGGAAAAAAAAAGGAACTAACTTATTCTACAAAATGCACTATATCTGCTTACAGTAATTATTGGTTAAATGCAATGCCAAATGCTGATTATAAACATAGCTTAGAGTAAATACTTCTGAGATATATTTCTTATTAGACAGTTGTTACAGTTCATTTCACAAATTCTTAATTTAACATGTAAAAACTATGCCTTCCTAAATCTAAATTATATTCTTATTAAGGATTCTTAAATTTGTATTGAGAGCAATTAAAATAAAACATATTTATAGTTTGGGATCACTTTTAACACTGAAAATGGTGACAACATATCTGTCATTTTTTTTTTTTTTTT
>NW_006922093.1:824716-838024 GCF_000298275.1 Orycteropus afer afer | reverse complement strand
TCGAGCAGTGACTGGATTTCAAGGGAGTGATCTGCAGTTTCTAGTACCTAATTTCAACTTCTCTTCTTTAGCCATTCTTCCCATTTTTTTTTTTTTTTTTTACTTTTGAAATGTATATTATTCAAACAACTAATTTTGAGATGATTCCAATTTTCCCCTTATTTCAATAGTGAATTCTTCAATAAGATGTTTGGTAGCAATATGTTAGAAAGACTCCTCCCTTCTAGACAGCTAGGATATTGTTAGCTATAATAATTCAGACTTTGTGCTGGAATAATCAAGTTTAGATAAAAGTTATGGTTTAAATTTTGTATTATTTCAAAGAGAGTTTTTAAATGATAAATTCTGCTTCTCTCTAGAAATACACAAAGATAAGACTGAAAAGCAGGAGAAACCTGATAGGAAAACGCAAATCAAAGGTAAGTGTGTAATAGTGTGTTTTTTCTTCTTTTTACTCATGATAAATATTTTATATGGAAGCAAAATTTTTCTGGTGTTTAGTGTGCTTTTATTTCAAAATTTTGATAGTAAACTTCCTCAGTTAACTTCAGATGCAAATATATAAATAATATATAATATAGGAATCAAAGTAATTTCAAAGTATGTGCTAATCTTTGGATTATTGTACAATAGGCTTTTACTTACTAAAATGTCACTGCAAATATATATATATTTGTCTTAGTACTGAGAAAACATTTTAAATTATTTTTTAAAGAACTACTGTAATACATCAGAGTTCTTTTTTTTTTTTTTTTTAATTTCACTATAAATTTCTGACGGTGTAGTGTCTAAGGCATTTGACTGCTAACCAGAAGGTGGGCAGTTCAAACCCAGCAGCCACTCTCCAGAAGGAAGATCAGGCAATCTACTTCTGCAAAGATTTGCCACCTTGGAAACCTAGTGGGGGTTGCTATGAGTTGGAATCAACCCAGTGGCAGAGAGTTTGGTTTTTTTTTTTTTTTTTTTGGTTTTGGTATAAATTTTTTATGCCATGCAATACCTTCAAACATATTCTGACTAGAAATGCTGTCATTGCCTTACCCACTGCAGAATGCTGTGGCCCTGGAGTTCCCTTATACAGCCTCAAGGGGTAGATGAACAATGATAATATGAGGATTAATATCTTCTTCCCTGAACTGAACCAATAACTGCAATATGCTTTGTGTTAAAGTCATACAAATAATGGTCAGCATTGTCTTTTTCATTTTATAAGCATTCCTCTTCTGGGGGTGACCTGTTGTTGTTTATTGTTATGTGCTGTCAAGTCAGCCCTGACTCATAGCGACCCCTCCTTGGGTTTCCGAGGTAGCGTCACTACAGAAGTAGATTGCCCAACCTTCCTTCCGAGGAGTGGCTGGTGGGTTTGAACCGCAATCCTTCTGGTTAGCAGTCAAGTGCCTTAGGCACTGTGCCACCAGAACTCCGGATCATAATTTGTCAACCTGTGAAAGGTTAAAATTTCATGTTCATCCTATTTGACTGATGTCATGGTTGTTCTGCACCACTAAGTTGGTTTTGACTCATAGTTACCCTACTTGCACAGAACACACCACTGGCCAGTCCCGTGCCATACTCACCATTATTGCCATAGAGCCCATTGTTGCAGCCATTGTGCCAATGCTCTTGCTCAGGGTCTTCTCCTTTTCAGATGACCCTCTTCTTTACCAAGCATGATATCCTTCTCTAGGGACTGCTCCCTTCTGACAAAATGACCAGCAGTGATATATACAGAACATGAAAGAGTTTTCCAAGATTGAGAAGAGGAATGCTGTCTGATATTTATTATTATGTCAAAAATGGCTAGTGCAAATTTACCAGCAGTAAATATCAAAATGGTAGGTAGTAAACTTTCAAATTGTAAAAATTTTGGATTAACCTTACATTTCAACATATGAATCTATTTTACAATGCTGTGCTTTTTATATACTTCATCTACTTTTGGTGAACATCTCAAGTCACTCTGTTGATACGTCTTTAATCATAATGTTTATGTTTGTTTCAGAGAGGTCAGCCAATACAATCAGGGCATTGAAGTTTACTTAATTCAATACCTATTTATATTTGTACTTAGGAAGCTAATGTCTTCTTACTGTTCCCTTTCTTTTTGGTTGTTAATTCCTTTGATCAGAGATATTGGACAGCTTTGGGTATGGATTAATTAAGCTAACCATGACTGAACTAGCTCTGTGTTTCTATCAGGTAGAGATTAAGCAGACACATCTGGTTCCAAAAGATTGGGTCTTTGCCATATTCTTTCGCAGATTGAAGTATTCATTTAATAGCGGTACTGTTGGAGTGGATGTAGTGATGCAGATGGTACCATTTGCATTTTGGACCTGGCTGTATTACTATCCTGCTGTCAAAGGCTTTGAGCAGTGGGCTGTAGAGTGGGTTTATTAAACTAGTGAATCTTGCATAATTAAAACAGTTATTTGGCTGAAGTTTAAAATAAATTTCTCAAAGGCTGAGTTAGAGTTTGGAAGGTAGATATATTTTCTGAATATATGCGTTATATTTTGGGAAAGTGAATATGTTTCAAGAAATAGAAAATGGAATTTCAGCTTTTCAGTACTGACTGAATATCAGAGATAGGCCTCTTTCCCACAATTTCCCGATTTAAATATGAAGAAAAGATTTCATTTCATTGCTTATTTTCCCATCTGTAATTCAGATGGAATAACACCTGTTCTTTACCCACAAATAGTTCAGGGAAAATAAATGTAGTTTTATAAATGACATTTATATATATTTTCTGTGTGCCATATTCCATATCATTTGTAGCTATATACCATGGATAATTAGGAATTTGATAGTTAGTTATCAAATCATTATGAATTCATAAGAAAAGGCATAATATATTCAAAGAATTAGTAATCTGTGATGTTTATATACAAACTAGCAAATACCTGAGTCTCACTAAGTTATTATACTTAGGGAGTGGTATTTTGGGAGATGTAAGCAATTTTCATGATGATGGAAGCTAGATCACATCCTGTTGCCCCATTTTTTTCTTTTCCTTCAAATGGCTCATGGTATTCTTTTTTTCTTTCTTCATACAGTTAATCTATTTTAACACATACATTTCTTCCTTCTGTTTTCATTGTAATTTGGGTGATTTGGGTTAAACTTTACAGAATAAATTGGTTTTACGTTCAACAATTGGTGCACCTTTTGTTTTGGGCAACTCATTGCAATCTCCTCAGTATAACTGCTCTCTTCCCATTTCCTCCCTGTGTTTACATTTTCCTTTGTCCTCCTTCTCTCCTATTCCTTCTTGCCCTTTGAGCTTTTTTAAAAAAACAAAACAAAACACCACCATCAAGTCAATTCTGATTCATAGCAACTCTTTAGGATAGAAGTTAACTTCCCCATAGGGTTTACCAAGGCTGTAAATCTTTGCAAAAGCAGACTGTCTCATTTTTCTCCTGTGGAGCAACTGGTGAATTCAAACCACCAACCTTTCGGTTAACAGCCAAATGCTTTAACCTCTATGGCACCAGAACTATCCCCAAGCTTTATCCCTGCACAAGTGCTGCCCTTTTGATCTCCCTTTTGATCTTGTATGGTTGATTGTTCTAATGGTGCACACCTTCCTGAAATTACTGTTAATGTTATAAACCTGTTTATCATTTGGCCGAAAGTTGAATCACAGTGGTTGAGTTTAGTTCCCAGTTTGAAGTGTATCTAAAGGCCCTACTCATATGGTATTTTCAAAGGTCTTTATTTGAAGAGTTTGAAGTCATTGTGAAGCCTGGTATCTGCTTCTAGATGACTTCCTCAGCAACTTAAATACAAAAAGCCAGAAAATACAAACTCCCAGAAAACATACATTTCCCAAAATATACATGTCAATATGCTAATTCATTTACTTTTAAAGTTTCACAGAATTAATGTTTCCTTTCTGACTTTTTCATGGGGAATTTGAAACTATTTTATGATCAGCTACATTATTTAGATGATTTATAATTTATCAGTCCAAGGTGACATTTATTTCTGTTTTGTTCCTCTGTTTATTTTGTTCCATGACTTTCATTAGGGAAAAATACACCAGTTTCAAGGAGTAAGCCCTCTAATTCATAATCTAGCCATGAAAATTTTTTTGGTTTTAAGTATAAACTCTGACATGGTGATTAAGGTTCACCTTTTAACTAAATACCTCACTTACTTCCCACATAAATAAAATGAAAATTTATTTTATAAACAATCAGAAAAAATGTCTATATTTGCAACTGTTAAAAACATATAAATTTTGCAATATATACTGTATCATATTTTATTTCTTTTCCTTTCCTTTCTTTTTTTCCCTTTCTCTTCTTTAAGTCTGAATAGGTAACACAGTACTAAAATTCGTTCACAGCAGGAGGATCTGGATTTTATCTCTGAACCCCAACAGTTCTTTGCCACCTTCTTGATGGCCTCACTGATCTGTTTATACTTCCACAAATCTCAGTTTCTCGATACCCATTTCTCTTCTTTCCCAGCAACCTGTGCACAGTATAGCTGGCATTGGTTGGCCTAATTCTGATATTTCACTGCATAGTAGGTAACACAGACTTCATACATGGTGAGGTTCTCTAAGTCTCCTGTCTGCTATTTCTAAATTTAACAAAACTAAGATATTTGACATGACAATACTTATCCTTGGTAGAAATGCCAAAGAGCTTATCATGTGTAGCACAGTGTCCTAAATCAGTTGTAATAAACTGATTTTATTACAACTCTGGTAGCATAGTGGCTAAGGCACTTTACTGCTAACCAGAAGGCTGGTGGTTCAAACCCACCAGCCACTCCTCGGAAGGATGATGGGGCAATCTACTTCCGTAGTGATACTGCCTCGGAAACCCAAGGAGGGGTTGCTATAAGTTGGGTCCAACTCGACGGCACATAACAGCAACAACAATACATTACCACAAATCTGGTGGATTAACACAATGGAAAATTATTCTCACACATTTCTGGAGGTGAGAAGACTGAAATCAGTTTCACTGGGCTGAAATCAAGAAGTCAGCTGGGTTGCACTTTCTCCAAAGGCTCTAAGGGAGAATTTGTTTCTTCCCTCTGCTGGTGCCTGCTAATTCTTTGTTTTTTGGCCACATCACTCCAATCTCTACTTCCATGGTCACATTACCTTCTCCTCTTCTGTCTTCAAATCAACCCCTGTCTATAAATACACATGTGATTTCATTTAGGACCAAGCAGTAATCTAGGACAATGCCCTCATCTGAAAATCTTAACTTAATCACATCTGAAAAGTTATTTTTGCCATATATTGCATCATTCACAGATCCCAGGGATTAGGATTTGTATGTTACTTTAGGGACCATTATATAGTTTATCATACTTTCACCTCTGGTCCCCAAAGATTCATGTCAATCTCACTTATGAAATATATTCAACTTAACATGACATGCCCCAAACTGTCAACATAATCAAATCAAATTCAAAATATCATCTAAATATCAGCTCAAAAGTTCCAAATCTCATCACTTACATAATCTAAGCCAAGTTATGGATGAGACTTTGGGTATAAGCCATATTGGGGCAAAATTCTCCATTTCTAGAATTCTGAAACTTCAAAATAGTTTATCAGTTCTCAAAGCAGAATAGTGGGATAGAATAATGGTTATAGACATTCCCATTCCATAAGTTAGAAAATGGAAGGAAGAAAGGAATTACTGATTCTAAGAAAATGCAAAATACGAAAGGGAAATTTCCATTGCAAAACTCAAAGCCCCACCCTTTGAGCCCATTGCTCTAAGCTCTAGGCTCATGGCTCCTCCCTCTGAGCCTATGGCTCTGTTCTCTGGGTCTTCCTTGCAGGGCCCAAGTCTCTGCCTCAGACTCATTCTTCCCTTTTTCTCTGCCTCTATCCATTATCCCACTCCAGAGCTACTTCCAAATTTTCAGATATCTATTGATTGATCAATTCATAAGTATCTGAAATGGAATGCATAAAGATTAATATCTTAGGCATTAGTTAGCTGAAATGGACTGGTTTTGGACATTTTGAATCAGACAACCATATCATTTACTATGCTGGGAATGACAAGTTGAAGAGGAATGATGTGGAATTCATCATCATGAAGAATGTTTCAAGATCTATCCTGAAGTACAATGCTGTCAGTGATAGGATAATATCCATACACCTACAAAGAAAGCCAGTTAATACTACTAATATTCAAATTTATGCGCCAATGACCAAAGTCAAACAGGAAATTGAAGATTTTTTTTTTTTTTACCAACTTCTGCAGTCTGAAATTGATCAAACATGCAATCAAGATATGTTGATTATCACTGGTGATTGGAATGCAAAAATTTGAAACAATGAAGAATCACTGGTAGTTGGAAAATTTGGCCTTGGTGACAGAAATAATGCTGGAGATCACATGATAGAATTTTGTAAGACCAACGACTTATTCATTGCAAATACCTTTTTCAACAACATAAGTGATGGCTATACACATGGACCTCACCAGATGGAATACACAGGAATCAGATTGACTGTATCTGTTGCAAAAGGCAATGGAGAAGCTCAATATCTTCAGCCAAAAGACCAGGAGCTGATTGTGGAGCAGACCATCAACTACTCATATGCAAGTTCAACTTGAAGTAGAAGACAATTAAAAGAAGTCTTTGAGAGCCAAAATATGACCTTGATTATATCCCTCCTGAATTTAGAGACCAAATAAAGCATATATTTGATGCACTGAACACAAATGACCAAAAACCAAAAGAATTGTGGGATCACATCAAGAACATAATCTATGAAGAAAGCAAAAAGTCATTAAAAAAAGATAGGAAAGGAAGAAAAGACCAAAATGGATGTCAGAAGAGACTCTGAAACTTGCCCTTGAACAAAGAGTGGCTAATGCAAATGGAAGAAAAGACAAGATAAAAGAGCTAAACAGAATATTTCAAAGGGCAACTTGAGAAGACAGAGTCAATTATGATGAAATGTACAAAGACATGGAGTTGGAAAGCCAAAAGGGAGGAACAAGCTTGGCATTTCTCAAGCTGAAAAAACTGAAGAAAAAATTTAAGCCATGAGTTGCAATATTGAAAGATTCTATGAGCAATATTGAATGATGCAGGAAACATCAAAAGAAGACAGAAGGACTATGCAGTCACTGCACCAAAAAGAATTGGTTGATGTTCATCCATTCCAGGAGGTGGCACACGATCAAGAACCAATGGTATTGAAGGAAGATGTCGAAGCTGCACTGAAGGAAGTGGTGAAAAACAAGTCTCCAGGAATTGATGGAATACCCATTGAGATGGTTCAACAAAGGGTTGCCATGCTGGAGGCACTCACTTGGCTATGCCAAGAGATTTGGAATATAGCTACCTCGCCAACTGACTAGAAAAGATCCATAATTTTACCTTTTCCAAAGAAAGGTGATCCCACAGAATTTGGAAATTATTGAACAATATCATTAATATTACATGCAAGTAAAATCTTACTGAATATAATTCAAAAATGGTTGCAGCAATATATTGACAGAGAACTTCCAGAAATGCAAGCTGGATAAAGAAGAGGACGTAGAATGAGAGATATCATTGCTGATGTCAGATGGATCTTAGCTGAAAGCAAAGAATACCAGGAAGATGTTTACTTCTATTTTATTGACTATGTAAAAGCATTTGATTATGTGTATCATAACAAATTGTGGATAACACTGAGAAGAATTGGAGTTCCAGAACACTTAATTGTACTCATGAGGAACCTGTACATAGACCAGTAGGCAGTCATTCAAACAGAACAAGGGGATACTGCATGGTTCAAAATCAAGAAGGGAATGTGTCAAGGTTATATCCTCTCACCATACTTATTCAATCTGTATGCTGAGCAAATAATCTGAGAAGCTGGACTATATGAAGAAGAATGTGGCATCAGGATTGGACAAAGACTCATTAACCTGTGATATGTGACTGCTGTAGTTAAATTTATATGTCAAGTTGGCTGGGCCTAGTTGAGTGGCTGGGCAGCTGGTGGTATTTATTGCCCATGATGAGACTGGCAATCAACTCCATGGTGGGATATACCACAAGCAGCTGAGTAGCTGCCTTTGGAATGTGTTCTGCTTCCCGTATATAAGGAGAAGTCTTGGGCATAGTCTCTAGTTTATGGCACGCTTGGACCCTGCATGTAGCTGAGTTGTTGTTCAGTAGTCTCCCATGCTCTGATGATCCTGGCTCTTTCAATGGATTTGAATCACTGGCCTGCCATGTGGTTCAGTAACATCAGGACTGTGCCATTTTATTGGTGGCTTGGGCTTGTTAACCTCAGCAGCCAGTAGCTGTCTGAGTGAAGAGATGCCTCTAGCTTCAGTGGGCCAGGAGCAAGAGGCAGAGATGAAGCCCAAGGCTGAGAAGCTTTCATCCAGCCCCTAGAGTCTGGCACTTTGAACTCAGACTTCTAGCCTCCCGAACTGTAAGAGAATAAACTGCTGCTTGTTAAGGTCATCCCATTTGTGGTATATTCCTGTCAGAGTGGCACTAGGTAACCACAACAATGACACAACTTTGCTTACTGAAAGTGAGGATGACTTGAAGCACTGAGGAAGGTAGAAGACTATAGTCTTCAGTATGGATTGCACCTCAATCTAAAGAAAACAAATATCTTCACAATGGGACCAATAAGCGGCATCATGATAAATGGAGAGAAGACTGAAGTTGTCAAAGACTTCATATTACTTTGTTCTACAATCGATGCCAATGGAAGCAGCTGTGAAGATATCAGATGATGTATTGTATTGCACAAATCTGCTGAAAAGGACCTCTTTCAGGTGCTGAAGAGCAAGTATGTCTCCTTGAGGACTAAGATGCACCTGCCACAAGCCACAGTATTTTCAATTACCTCATATGCATGTGAGAACTGGACAACAAATAAGAAGACCGCAGAAGAGTTGATGATTTTGAGTTGTGATGTCAGTGAAGAATGATGAAAGTACCACAGACTGCTAAAAGAACACACAAATCTGTCCTGGAAGAACTGCAGCTGGGATATTCCTTGGAAGTGAGAATGGCCAGATTTTGTCTCACCTACTTTGGTCATGTTGTAAGAAGGGATCATTCCCTGGAGAAGGATATCATGGTTGGTAAAGTGGAGGGTCAGTGAAAAAGAGGAAGGCCCTCAACAAGATGGATTGACACAGTGGCTACAATGATGGGCTCGGGTATGGCAAGGATTGGGAGCTGACACAGGACTGGGCAGTGTTTCATTGTGCTGTGCATAGGGTCCCTATGAGTCAGAGACGACTCGATGGCACCTAACAACAATGATTGATCAATAGATAGATATTTGCAGTAGCACAACTCTCATTACCAAAATCTATTTTGCAATTTTCTGGCAGCTGCTATACAAAAAATTAAAACAAACTTGTGCCTAAAAACAATGACTTTACTCACTCACAGTTCTGGATACTGAAGTCTGATGAAAGTTTCACTGGAATGATAACAGTGCTCACTCAGAAGCCCTAAGGGAGAATCCATGCCTCGCCTTTTCCAGCTGTGGTGCCTACCACCATTCTTTGGCTTGTAGTCACAATATTCCAATCTCACCCTTTGTGGTCACAATGCCTTTTCCTTTTCTGTCTTCAAATCTCCCTTTTAAATATATGTGATTGCATTTAGGGCTCACCCAGAATACCCAGGTTAATCTCGTCATTTGAAGAATATTAATTTAATCACATCTGCAAAGTCCTTTTTTGTGTATCCCATAAGTCCTTTGTTTTCCATATACATGTTAATTCACATGTTAAAAGGCATGTGGATGCCCCCCCCCTTTTTTTGAGGGGAGCCATTGTTTAACCTACCTCTATGGGCTGCATATATAGTGCTTAAGGCATTTGACTGCCAGCCAGAAGGCTGGCTTTTCAAATCCACCAGCCACTCCTCAGAAGGAAGATTGGGCAATCATCTTTCATAGAGATATACCTTGGAAACCCAAAGAGGGGTCCTTGTGAGTCGAATTGATTCATGGGCAGTGAGTTTTATAGATAGTCTTTTCAATAGTAAAATAATTTTCAAACCATCAGATCCAATTAGTCCAATAACATCTTGGAGTCAAAGGCAGAGTCAGAAACAGAACATTTAGGAAGGAAAAAACACAGCTCATTGGTAAGATCCAAGCACACCAGACTTCAGAGAATCTGATAGCAAAATATGAAATACAAGTATGTATTTAAAGGACAAAACAATGAATGGCAAAAGTTATCAAGTTTATGGTAGCTATATTCCATGGTGGGAATATAAGAACATTGCCACAGGATTATTAAGACCATGATTTTTGTATAGCTTTATACATTAGAAAAGTAAAGGTAAGGCACAAAATTATTGTTAGGGAATCAGGTTTATGGAAAATACTCATGGTTGCACTATTTGGGCAACCAAACTCAACTACAATTATTATTTTTGTTTTTTCTTAGGGTACAAAGTGTTACTGTTTTTTTGCTGTGGTATGTTAAGCACTTACACACGTTGGAATTAGGACAAAGAACGTGTGGCCAAGAGAGTGCCATGCTTCCCTTGAGATAGGAAAATACAAATTCACACTAAAATTTCATTCTTAATGTGCATATGGAGTCCCTGTTGTTATTGTTGTTGTTATGTGCTGTCAAGTCAGACCCGACTCATAGCTACTTCTCCTTGGGTTGCTGAGGCAGTATCACTACGGAAGTAGATTGCCCAACCTTTCTTACGAGGAGTGGCTTGTGGGTTTGAACCACTAGACTTCTGATTAGCAGTCAAGTGCCTTAGGCACTATACTAATTGAGTCCCTAGGTGATGCAAATGGTTAATGAGCTCAGCTAGTCGTGGAAAAGTTGGAGTTTGAGTCCTCCCAGAGGTGCCTCGGAAGAAAGGTCTGACAATATACATCAGCCATTGAAAATCTCATGGAACATATTTCTACTCAGATGCACATATGGGTAGGAATCAACTTGAAGGAAACTTTTCTTTTTGGTAATGTGGCTACACCTTAAATCAAAAGCTTCAGAATGTCCTGAATACCTCAAGTATTTTTAAATTGGATAATCCTTTCACTTCAAGGAAAGAATTAAAGGTATCAATCAATTTAGAAGCCTATATAGATATCTCATTTTGATATTTGAGAAGGTTGAGGAAGGATCTAGAAAGTCTTAGAACCTCTCACAAGATACAAATTAAGTAACAGACTTATTTTAATCAATGTATTCAAAGTAATGATTAGTATCTATTGTACAAAGTATCTACGTTTCTGTGTATCCTTTGTTCTTATAACTGACATTACCCTCTACCCAAACCACTCAAGGTAAACAAACAAACAGAAAACAAAAACAAAAAAAACTAGGAATGACTTCATTTTAGAATCATGTGAAGAGTTTTTAAAAACTATATACACATTCAAACTGCATTCTGGGGCAATTTATATTTCAGGGGTGATTCTAAGATGGGAGCCAAGTTCTCCTAATAATTCAGGGTTAGAATCACTGCAGATTTAACTCATGGCCTGGAGTTCAAGTAAATTTCACAGAAGTTTCTTTTGTCTAATAACTGGCACCTAGATGTCTTCAGGTGGGATCTGAACCTCTTGTTTTCCACTACTCCTTCTCTTACCACCCCTGGAGTAAATATTTCTTTTCCTTTCTAACCTTTAAATTCATTTGAGTTTACAACCCCTGCACAGAATTCTTGGTCACTTTCAATACAAAAGCTCAAGTCTATGGTCGCTTGTCATACTCCCTCTTCACTATAATTCTAGTCTACTCTCACTTTTCTTCTCCCACAGCTATCTCCTCCATAATGCTCTTTCAGCCAGTAAATGACATTCACCTCTTAACTGATTTCCCTGCTTTATTCCTTCCAATCCATCCTAATCATGCCACTCACCCATTTAAATCTATCAGTTTGATTCACAGTCACATTTTCTAGTCTTTCATATAAAGCTCTCCTCAGGTGACCACTGATATCCCTCAAAATTTCCAACTTCATGCACTTTATCACATACTGTTCCTAACTACCACTCTTCTGACCCAACCAAAACCCTTTATGCTACATGCAGACTAAACCATTGGGTAGCCCCTAAGCAAGCACTGCCACCTTCTTATAACTCTGTGCTTTTATACTTTGGTTTCTCTGGTTGGTAGACCCTTCCTGTGTAGGCACTTGGTTGTTGCTGGGGTTATTGTTGGTAGCTGCTCCCATTCACAATGGAATGAGATATTGCACATTCCTATGCCATCCCCATGATCTGCTGTTGATCAGACTGTTATTATCCATAAGGTTTTCAGAAGTAAATAAATAGATGCTTCTTTCTAGTGTATCTTAGTTTGGATCTGCTTCTTCTAGTATCATAGTAACACAAAAAACATCATTGACAGATGGGTGGTGACTATGCATGAGGTGCATCGGCCTGCAATCAAACCCAGATCTCTGGCATTTGAGCCTTTTCTGGAATGTGGGACTTCTACCACTGAACCACCAATACTCCCAGTCACCTGTTGGAATCCTCCTTATTCTTTGATTCTCAGATGGAGTGTCAGTGACTTTATGAAGCCTCTTCTGTCATTTATGCCCTTTTTACCCATTACTGCTACACCATGGTTTTCACTCTTTAAAATATTTCAAGGCCATATTTTCATTGTAAATATATTGATCTAATTCACTGAAGGCAGGGGCTGTGTCTGAGTTCCTGTGTGTTTTAGTACAGCTCTGCCACTCTCTTATGTGTCTGCATTTCCTTATCAATAAACAGAGAGATTCAGCTTGATGGTCTCTAATGTTCTTATGAGCTTGAAATTTGTGTTTAATTAAATTAAGTTCAGAATAAGTCTATATCTAGCGAAGTATCCATCCCAGGAAACACACTTAATAAATATTGAAAAAATAAATTAATCAGTGAGCGAAGCATTCAGTTTTTGTTGTTGTTGTTGTTGTTTTGTTCATTTCTTAGACGACTCTTCTGGGCAAAGCTCACATGTAACATTCCTGAGTATATATGTTTGTGAGAATATAATGATTCAGCTTTAGTTAAATCATTGCAATGTCAAATTTATTTTGTCAGAGGCAACTGGAGAATTTGTTAGTGAGAGCAATATTAAAACAAAAACTATCTATAATAAGTAATCCTAAACAATGAAATTTATTGTAATATAAAACTAATACAAATCTACTTGGGCAATTTAGAAAATGCAAAAAATATTAATAATCATAATCCAATTATCCAGAGAAAACTACTAATTTTTAGAACATTGTTTTGGTTACCTCTAGGAGCTCTGGTAGCATAGTGGCTAAGGCACTTGACTGCTAACCAGAAGGGTGGCGGTTCAA
>NW_006922093.1:811975-824616 GCF_000298275.1 Orycteropus afer afer | reverse complement strand
GTAGTGATACTGCCTCGGAAACCCAAGGAGGGGTCGCTATGAGTCGGGGCCGACTCGACGGCACATAACAACAACAACAGTGCCACTCAGGAGATAACACAAATGGGTGGCTCAAGCAAACAGGAGTTTATCCTCTTACAGTTTGCAAGGCTAGAAGTCTGAATTGAAATGCCAGGCTCCAGGGGTTGGGTGAAAGCCCCTTGACCTTGGGCTTCATTCGGCTCTCCCTTTTGCTTCCGTCCCACTGAAGCTAGAGGTATCTCTTCACTTAGGCAGCTGTTGGCTGCTGAGGCTAACAAGCCCAAAGTTGAGAAATAAAATGGCACAGTCCTGATATTAGCAAACGGCAAGGCAGGCCATTGATTCAAGTCCATTAAGAGTCCCAAGATTGGCAGACAGCATGGCAGGCTGCTGAACAATGACTCATCCACATACAGGGTTCAAGCTTGCCAAAAGCTACAGACCATTCCTAAAGCCTCTCCTTACATACGGGAAGCAGACCACATCCCTAAAGCAGCCACTCAGCTGCTAGCAGCAGATTCCACCATGGAGTTGATTACCAGTCTCATCATGGGCAATAACGACCACCAGCTGCCCAGCCACTTAAAACCAGGGCCAGCCAAGTTTACACATAACCTCAACTACCACAAACATTTTGCCTGTTTTTTTTTTTTTTTTTTTTTTAGTTATTTGTTTACTCTATATTACTTTGTCTTTTGTGCAATTGCAAATTTAATTGTTGAGCTTCAGGTAACACTTAAGCTTCTATTAATTATTAAACACATTGCCATCAAGTTGATCCCAACTCATAGCAACCCTACAGGACATCATAGAACTGTCTCATAGGGTTTCCAAACCTTTATGGAAGCAGACTGCCACATATTTTTCCTATGGAGAGGCTGGTGGGTTTGAACCACCAACGTTTGGGTTAGCAGCTGAAGATTTAATCACCATGCCACTAACCAAAAACCCATTGCCATCAAGTTGATTCCAACTCATAACAACCCCCATTGAGTTTCCAAGGCTGTAAATCTTTGCAGAAGTAGACTGCCTCATCTTCTTCCCATGAAACAGCTGGTGGTTTGAACCACTGACTTTACCCGTTATGCCACCTGAGCTCCTTGTTGTTGTTGTGTGCTGTCGAGTCAGACCCGACTCATAGCGATCCCTCCTTGGGTTTCTGAGGCAGTATCACTACGGAAGTAGATGCCCACTAGGGCTCCTTAAAAAAAAAAAAAAAAAACCTCACTGCCCTCAAGTCGATTCAACTCACAGTGACCCTTCCATGGGTTTCCGAGGCAGTATCTTAATGTAAGTAGATTGCCCAATCTTCCTTTTGAGGAGTGGCTGGTGGGTATGAACTGCTACCCTTCTGGTTAGCAGTCAAATGCCTTAGGCACTATGTCACCAGAGCTCCCCTTTTAACCATTGAAAAGGTCAATTTACTGATATGATGAAACAAATTAGAAGAGACAAGAGCATGGTGGTAAGTATATAAGGAGTTGAAGATCTTTGATACAGAGGGAGGGCCTGTGAACAGGGCTTTGAACTGGTTCATTTTAGTTCAAACCTCTGCTGAGAAATTGTAATTCCACTGCAGATACACTGAACCAGAATCTACATTTTAACAATATCCACAGGAGAATCAGGGGTGGAAATGTAAATTCACAGCAGGTTGTCAAACCACAATGAACCAGTTCAAAGCCCTACCTACCAAGCGGTCAGAACAATGGGTTTTCACAAAATCCACCTGAACTATTAGGTGTTTTAGTGAAAAACTACCTCCAGAACAAGGAGAAGGCTCACATGGCAGTAATATGTGCTGATCGGAGGGCACATAGACCAGAGTGGATCAGTCAGTTGGCATACATGGTATAAATGGAAAAACAAGCTGTAGCCATTAGATGATATCACACATTATTTTATTCATAACACTTCCTTTGTGCCAAACACCATACCGGGCACATAATTTGATGAAGTGTAAGATGCAGTGTAATGAGAGCTCTAAACCAGTAAATACATAGTTATCTCATGTGCGATAGAGAACCTCAGTTAGTATCACTTGCACGGAGTCAGAAGACTGTTTTTTAAAAGTGAAGGAGCCCTAGTGGTGCGGTGGTTAAATGCTTGGCTGCTAACCAAAAGGTCAGCAGTCTGAACCCCCCGACTAGTCTCTGGGAGAGAAAAAAATAGCAGTTGCTTCCTTAAAGTTCAAGCCTTAGAAACTCTATAAGACAGTTCTACTCTGTCCTGTTGGGTCACCATGAGTCAAAATTGACTCGACAGCCGCAGGTTTGGTTTGAGTTAGAGCAGTAACACTGACTGACTGGTTTGCTATTGTCTTGCGCCTTGGAATCGATTCTAACGCATAATGACCCAATAAGCAGAACTGCTCTAGAGGGTTTTTCTCCGAAGGATCCCTGGTGGCACAGTGGCTAAGTACTTGAGTTCTCTGCTCCCCTAAAGATTACAGGCTATGAAATCCAATAGGGCAGTTCTGCAGTCGTGTAAGGTTGCTATGAATCAGAATCAACCCGACAGCACACCACGATGACAACAATGTTTATGGAAGCACACTTCCAGACCCCTTCTACCATGGTGCCACTGTGCAGGTTTGAACCGCCAACATTTAGGTTACCAGCCAAGTGCAAACCCAGCGATCCTACTGACTTCCTTAAATTTCTGGGAAACAACTGCATGCCTGGAATCATAGGCTGCCAAGCGATTTAGTTGAAAGTGGTACTCAAAAGGCAAAGAGGATAGGACATTAAAATGCATCCAATGATCCTGGAGTCCTTTATAAAAATTCTCTCAAAGCCCACAGATTAATTTAGTTA
Source organism: Orycteropus afer afer (assembly GCF_000298275.1). Taxonomy (NCBI): domain Eukaryota; kingdom Metazoa; phylum Chordata; class Mammalia; order Tubulidentata; family Orycteropodidae; genus Orycteropus; species Orycteropus afer. Next base: position 821,779 of record NW_006922093.1, on the reverse strand, counting down.
TTCTATATTTTATAAACTTTTTATTTATTTTTTCCTCTCTCAATTGTACTTAATTGGGTAGTGTAGTGCCTAAAGCATTTGACTGCTAACCAGAAGGTTGGCGGCTCAAACCCACCAGCCGTTCCTCTGAAGGAAGATTTGGCAATCTACTTCTGTAATGATACCTCGGAAACCCAAGGAGAGGTGGCTGTGAGTCGGATCCAACTCGATGGCAGTGAGTTTGGTTTTTTGGTTTTGGTTCACATGAAAACTATATTTACTTTTCCCCTCTGGCAGCTGTGAAAGATAAGCCTGGAGGATGAGAAGAGAAGGCTCCACACACAGCTGTACACTACCTCCCCCACAGCAAGAGTTCACTTATGAGCAAGAGTGCAATTCTCGCTGTAACTATGTAGCCCCATGTGAAAGGGAAAATACCCATACAATTAAATCAGATTTGAGAATAAAACTAATACAAGTAATATTTTGGGATGAAGATATCTGTTTTCAGTTTAAAGCATATATATCAGATGAGATTTGTTATAGGTAATTGCCAAATCTTCACTGTTGTATACAAATAAATGTAATTTTATAATAAAAAAGAAGTGTGAAGGCTATTCCCTGAAGTCTTGATTGTAGATAAAATGCTTGGTGAACACAAATTCTTTGGCTCATGAAAACTGTAGTCTGAATCAGGCCAAAGAGACAGCATAATTTTGGAGAAGGAGTACTGGTTGAACAAGACAGATAATTGCTTTATTTTCCAATTAATATCACATGTGCTGCTGTGGACTCCTGAGTCTGTTTCCTTTTCCATGAGCAGAAATGTTCAGGCTACTTGATTTTTTAGATTTCTACCAGTTCTTAAGTTGTGTGCTTATATTAAATTAAATATTGTTTCCTTAGGAAGAATGAATAACAAATTCTTTGAAAAGTTTCTATTCGTGAATGTGTTTCTATTGAGTTCCTCATTATCTCTTAAAGCATATAGATCATTTTGCAAATTAATCACACACAAAAAAAAAGAATGAAACACGCACACATACTCATTGACCAAAATCATACAGTTGGCATTTTCATTTAGTGGCAGCTGAAACAGATATTTTTAAAGGGTTTGAAACAAATTCTTATTATACTCTTTCATTAAAAAAAAAAAAAAAAAAAGGAAGCAGCAGCAGCATTAAAACAGAAAAGTATATTAATTTTATGGGGCCATTTGAAATGTTTACATATTTATATTTTATAAAATACTTTATTGCTAATACTCCACACATACCCCACACACACACAGACAAAGCAAAAGAAATCTGAAAAGCTGAACAATCAATTAAAGAAAAATAACTAAGATTTATTACAGGTAAGCGCAGTCCTCAAAGACTTTCCTAATACAATACTATAATGGTGTTTACTTGATTATTCCTGTTTTTGCTGTATTTTCCATCCACATAATGTATGTTTTCTCAGAATAATTGCTTTCACTTTAGATACTCAAGATTACTCCTGTCTAGTAGCTATGAATTTCAAGTTTAAGTTCCACAGTTTTGGTTAATTAAATTTATATTCTAACCATAAGTTGGAAAGTATAGTGGTTTACACAAATCACTACTTCAAAATTCAGTACCAAAGCTTTTGATTTTCTAAATAAGAGGAGGTAGATCAGCAAAGGACTGTTAACAACCTGGCCTACAAATTCCTACAGTTTTGCCCTTAGGCAGTGATTTGCTGCACAAGAATCACAGGATCAGCCACACTGAGCTCTGAGACACTTCAGAAAAGGACATGCTGCCTGGCTGGCGGGCAGCCAGGACTAAGCGTGCTATGAAAGTACAGAGCACAGTTTGAGGAGAACTGGAGAGGGACCATATGTGGAGGGTGAGAGATGCACTTCAGAGTTAAGCTGAGCTGGATGTTCTGGTCAGAGAAAGGTCAGAATCTGTGTAAGTACAGGAACAACAGGGCCATGCCAACACAGATGCCAACCATCAGGACCATTCCAACTGGTGGATCCCATTTGTTTTAAATTATAAGCATACCGAAGGGACTTTTGTTTCTTGTAAATAAGATGACAAATAAATTAATAATTTATTTTGTCCCAAGCTAAAACTGTCCTGGCTAAGATATAACTTAGCTGTGTGAAGCGAAGGTATTTTTCTACTTCTTCTGCCATTTGAAAACTCCTGGTTGTGTTTTATAAGCAAAGATATGAACAAACAAATGCAGTTGTTGCAGCAAATTATTTTTGTTTTAGAGTGATTATTAAAGGAGTTACTGACTGTGCATTTGTTTTGATAAAAGAATTTTCAAAACTTGGTATTCAAGTTCGGTCTTTGCCAAAGTTTGAAGTTTCCTTCCAAGAAGCTTTCATGGCTGTCTGCCATTTTGAACAACTCCCTAGAGCATATGGGTCCAGCTGCTTCACTAACCAGTATTATGGTGCCATTTCTGAGGGGGATAATGAAATTCCAGCATACAGTTCTGTGTCTGTAAATCAAAATTTAGACTGGAAGGAATCAGATTGTCCCCAGGGTAACAGGAATAAGGCATTTATATGCTAATTCAAGTCTGAATTCAGTCCCTTGCTCCTTTGATTTTGTATTAATTTTCCCTTTTATGCCTATGCACTCGTCAATCTGAAAATCCTTTAATGGAATGGACAACCAGCTGTCTGAGGTGGGTGAGGTCCAGTCCTTCACTGAGGCAGACACACAGATTAGGTGATCTCTAGGGAGCTTTTCCAATCTGGGTTCCTACAGCATAGTTTATCTCACAGGAACTTGGTTCCCCCTTGAGAAACTGTGAAATAGGCTTTCTTTGTGCCAAGACTTTCCTTTGGTTTTGAGTTTAATTAACAATGATCCAAAGGAACGACAATCAGCTGTCTTTCATCCTGTGTAAATGCTGATAGCTTCCCCCAGCTTTGAGAGAGAGATTTATATTGAATATAGTAGCTCACAAACACTTAAAAGAACCATGGAATGTTAAAGGAAAAAATGACATCTGTGTGGTCTAAAGCAGTGCCCCTAGCTCCTGTTTCTCACTAGATTTTAATTAAGAAACTTTAATAAATTATTTTTAAAAAAATAAATGATTGAGAACAAGCACTGCCTGTTACATCTATACCAATCTATACCACATCAACAACATATAGACTTTCACTAGAAAATCAATTTCAAGAGAAAGAGATATATTTATAGCTAATTCAAGTCTGAATTCAACCTCCTTGCTTTGATTTTGAACTGTCTGTGCACACTTCAACTTGAAAATCTTTGAGTGAAAAGGACAAGTTCATTGTTGTCATTGTTTCATAGTTTTTCTTATAATATTTCAATACTTTGTTTATTCAAAAATATTTTTTAGAACTCACTATGTGACAGGGACTGTGCAATGAGCTAGGGATGATGTACTGTCGTCTCCAAAGATATTTTACTTACTTATGAGACAGACATAAGAACAATTGTAGTATCATAATTTAAGTGCTGAAATTGAATTATGTGCATGGTACCGTCAGTATATAAAATGTGTAGTAAAGGAAAACTATACAAATAGAGAATGCATTTGAACAAAATTTGACAGGATGAATGGAAGAGAGGAAATGTGGATGTGGGAATTCTTGGTGGAAGGCTCAAACATACAGAGACGCAGAGGCATTAGGAGGACACATGTGTTTGTGGAGCTGCAAGAATTTTGTTATTGTTGTTGTTGTTGTTAGATGTCGTTGAGTCATCTCTGACTCATAGCGACCCTATGCACAGCTAAACAAAACACTGCCTGGCCCTGGGCCAGCTCCACAATCCCTGCTGTACCTGAGCCCATTGCTGCAGCCACTGTGTCAATCCATCTTGTTGAGGGCCTTCCCCTTTTATTTTGACCCTCCATTTTATCAAGCACGATAACATTTTCCAGGGAGTGGTCCCTTCTGACAACATGACCAAAGTAGGTGAGACAAAATCTGGCCATTCTTGCTTCCAAGGAGCATTCTGGCTGTACTTCTTCCAGGACAGATTTGTGTGTTCTTTTGGCAGACCATGGTACTTTCAGAATTCTTCACCAACAACACAACTCTAAAGCATTGACTATTTTGTTATTATTACAGGAGTGTACTTTTCAAAGCAAACTGCCTGGCATGAAGTTGAGTTTGTAAGAAAATGTCATAGAGCAATGGAATATTTACATATTTTATAAAGCACCTATTATGTGCCAAACATCATGCTAACCCATAAAAAGGACACTGAAAGTTGTGAACAGGTGAATGATATTATCAGGTTTTTATGTTAGAAAGATTAATCTGAGGGAGAAAAATCTAAATCTAAAAGCTCAAGGATCTTATCATATGTTATTATAATCATCTCAGTGAGGAATGAATGATGAGGACATCAATATTCTGAATGCCAAATAGACACTGTGCTCCAATTTTCTGGAATAGTCTTTTCCCCTCTTCCTTTCTTTCCCACTTACTGGGATAATTTCTTATCATCATTCACAGGCTTAACTGCCAATTCTAAAAGGCCTTCCACAATATATAGACAAGATCAGGCTCCAGTTCATACATGGACATGTCACTCTGAGTATTTTAAAAAGCAGTTCTATTAAGTGCAATTATCTGCATTTGTAGATAGCTATTTAGCATGTATCATCCATTAGGTTGTTGACGTCATGATGACAAGGATGTAGCCTGTCTTGCCTAGTAGAGTCTTAAGCACATAGCAGTTCCCTTTTTTATATTTTTGTATAAATAAATGATATGCAGAGAATGTAGTATTGCAGTAAATGGATGAGTAAGAAGGATGGTAAGACTTCTGGTGGTGCGGTGGTTAAAGCATTTGGCTGCTAACCAAAAGATGAATGGTTTGAACCCAACAACCACTTGATGGGAGAAAGACAAGGCAATATGTTTCCATAAAGACTTACAGCCTTGGAAATCCTATGGGAAATCCTACTCCACCCTATGAGGTCACTAGGTATTGGGATTGACTTGATGGCAATGGATTGGTTGGCTGGGTTAAGAGGAATGTTAACAGTGTAGAAATGAAAGCATTTGTTGACCACACAGAAAATGAAAGAATAATCTGTGTAAGGGCCATGTTTCTGGCTTGGGCAACTGGAGATGCCATTAATTAGAATAATGAAGAAAGTATGAGATAAGATTATAACTTAAACTTGAAACCTGTTGTATTCATTGGATCATAACTCAAATGAAATTTTGTTACCTTTGAATAGATTTGGTGTGATCCTTGGTTCATCCTAGTATGCTGTCATAAACTTTTATAGTGGAACGTTTCTGTAGAGGGTTGACACATACTATTTAGTCTGATTGTTTTTGTTCCAGGTTTAAAATCTTCTGTTTATATTTTTCTCTATATCTGTGATGTTCATCCAATACCAAAGCTAGGTTCTTTGGCAAATGGTTTGATTTTTTTTCCACCCCTCTAGAAGTGTTTGAAGGTTTGAGTACTAATCTATCATTAAATCTGAAATAAAAATAGAAATAGAAAAAAAAATAGATCTGTAATTATTTTGAAGTTGGAAACCTTGTAAAGCCTTGTGAGAAAGGTAGATTTCAGAAAGCAGCAGGTAAGATTTTGACATAAAAAAACAGCATGCAATCATCTTTTCATTTATTCCCTTTATTTAAATGAAAAATGTTACCTATTTCTTTACAGTTACACACAGAGAAAAAGAAAAAGAAAAGGTCAAGGGCAAAGAAAAAGAAAAGCCTGAACGGAAAGGTATGGAGTTGTTCTTACTGATATTTTTGCACAATGGCTTCTTCCCGTTTTTCCTCCCTCCTGACATTCAGAGTTTAGACACAGTGCCTTAGTTTCTTAGAGCTGCTATAACACAAGTACTACAAGTGGTAACTTGAAAGAACAGGAATTTATTGCCTCACAGTGTAGGAGGATAGAAGTTTAAATTTAGGGCATTGGCTACTGGAGAAAGCATTCTGTTGGCTCTAGGGGAGGGTCCTTTCTCAGTTGCCATAACCCTCAGAATTCCTAGTTTCCTGGGTCATCTTCATGTTACATCTGTCTTTCGCCATTTGTGCTTCTCTGTGTCTCTGTAGCTCCTGACACAGCCCACTCTGATATGGCCTTATTAACATAACAAAGCAAACAATTCCCACATAGGATTCCAACGCTTGGTTTGAAAAGACACAATTCAATCCATTACAAATATACATTTCATTTTATTTAAATTGTTATGAGTATTTCCTTAGATTATTTTTAGGCTATTTAATATTATGAGGCTACATACCTTGATATTTCCTTTCACTATTTTTGGTTTAAATCTTTATCTGAAGATTAATTTAGTAGCTACCAATATTTCCTTTAAGTGTTTTTTTTGAAGTAGTTTCATATTTTATACTTTATTTATCAAAAATCTATTTCAATATATGATACCTATTTAATGACCAAATAATCCTGGCAGTTGTAGAGTTACTGAGAGAGGATGTTTCTGGTTGGATCATATCTAAGATATTTGGTCTACTTTTCAGCTAATTTATGAGTCCACAGTCTGCAAAGCCCACTGAGTTTCCTTGTTTTGTGAAACATCACACTCAGGTTTTATGACATTTTGGGAATCTGAAGTGTTGAAACATACTTTAGTCTTCTTTACAATATATTTACATTTGAGAATTTGAATTAAAAATTTGTTTTTTAATGAATATTTAATCAGTAATAATTTCAATGAATTTCACAGCCATCTTCTTTCTCTGTTCTAGAAACAGCTCCCCATTCCTATTCGTTATTGAGGTGTATAGAAATGTTAGCATCTAATTCACTGTACTCTAAATAAAATAATCTGATACTACTTGTGATTTTTTAAAATCTGAGTGGCTAAATATTTTTCTTTAAAAAAAAATTAGAGAATTTGTTGCCCTAATTTACAAATATTGTAGGTGGTCTGACCAAACCAGAATGCAGAAATAAAATGCTTCATTGTAAGTGTGCTTTTATCTATTGTATGCCAATTAAAGGATCTTTTTGTATGAATTACACTGACTACTGACATGAAGATTGACAGTTCAAATCTACCCAGAAGCTCAGAGGAAGTAAGAACAGATGATCTTGTTATTATATAGGTGGAAAACTGCAAATATTTGGGCTCAGATTTTTTCTCTAACAATTTGGTTCTTTCTTTAAATCAATTGTTTAAGTAAATCTCTCACTTTATTATTTAGTTTTCTATAATCTCTTTAAATTTCATTGTTGTTCTCCAATAAATAATATGTAAATGTTGAGAAAAACGTATGATTTGGGAAATTACTAAAGCATACAATTTAATCTATTTGAAATATAAAAATAAGATGTATGTACTATTTTACTTTTATAACTCTGTTACCTAAACTATTGAGACACAAGATTTTACTAGTGTATGCAAAGAAAATAGAAGTTAATAAAATAAATTAACATAGATTTATAAGTTTATTAAAAATAATGAGGAAGTATATTGTTTCAGGTATCATGTCCAATGCCGTGCAATTAAGAAGCTACATTCAATTAGTAATTTGTTACTTATGTCTTTGTATTATACTAGTGATTTTCAACCTCCTTAGGGAGTATTTGAAAAGTTTTGTTTGTCCAAATGACTTGGAACATAGGTCTAAAATCGTTTAGTAAATAGGGCCCAGGAAGGCTATGTACTTTTGCAATGCATAAATCAGCCCCTTACAGTGGAGGAATTATTCCTTCCCAAATATCAATTGTGCCTCTGCTGAGAAACATTATGATTAGTTGAACTCCTGGTCCTGATTTAAATATTTTCTCTTATTAATCCTAAAAAGGGTGCTTCTTGATCTAATGATACTTCTTTTGGGCAGATTCTTATAAAATTCCTCTTTCTCTGTTTATCCTAAAAGCTTTATTTATTTGAAATAATGATCTAAAAAAGGAAGATGGATTTAGGTTTCAAAATTCTTTGTAAGTCTTAATGCCAAGTCTTTTAAATTTCATCCCATATAGTTATTACCACATCAACAGCTCTATATTTGTAAATTAGACTCATTGATGTCATATATCTTCAAGATAATCTACGATGTTGGTGGGTGTAAAAGTTAGTTAAACAAAAAACTTGATCTTGAATTCGAGTAAAATTGGATACTAATGTAAATTTTTATGTTTAAGCAACTGTCAAGGAGAAAATGGAGAAAAAAGAAAAACCAGAGACAAAGACAGTGGTAAAAGGTAACTTTTCTTTTCATTCCTATTACTAACTGCTGTTAACTTTAAATGATTACATTTTAAGTGATAGGTGGGTGATTGTAAGCATTTAGCATTTTATTTACATAAACATTTAATTTGGTTTACATTTAAAATTTAATATCTAAACCAATAGCAAAACTGAACATTTGGAATAATAGAACATCACAAAATGTGAGAGGAAAATGCAGAGTTTCACCATATAAGAATGTTGATATCAATGACCTTCAGGCTTTGGTGATGATTTGTGGTTATATTACATTATATAGTAAAAAGTATTTAAGGTTAGTAATCAATTGATCAAAGGATGTCTTGTGGCACGGTGGTTAAAGCATTTGGCAGTAAACCAAAAGGTCAGCAGTTTGAACCCACCAGCAGCTCCCCAGAAGAAAGATGAGGCAGTCTAGTCTACTTCCACAAAGATATACAGCCTTGGAAACCCTTTGAGGACAGTTCTATTCTGTCCTATAGAGTCACAGTGAGTTGGAATTGACTTGATGGCAGTGAGTTTGGTTTTTTTGATTAGTATGTTGGTCTAACATAGGGAGATTATCCTGGATTATCCATGTGGAATCAATATAATCACATGAGCCTTAAAAACAGATATAGCATAAAAAGAAATCAGAGAGATTTAAAGTCTGAGAAGAACATTCACCTTGTTGCTGGCTTGAAAACTGAGGGGACTACCTGGAAAACATGAGAAGGAGATTGATTCTGCCAACATATTGAATAAACCTGGAGGCTGATTCTTCACCAGGTCCTCCAGGAAGGAACTGACCCCTGCACAAACTTAATTTTGGCTTGTGGGACCCTAGCAGAGAACCCAGTTGATCAATGCTCAACACAGTATGTTTTTGCCCAGACTTTGGAACCACGGAAACTGAGAGATAGCAAATATTTATCTGTTGTTTTTAGCTGCTATGTTATTAGTAATTTGTTACAACTCTGATAGGAAACTACACACCATATCTGGCTCACAGTTTGGGGCCAATATTACACCTTTAGTTGGAGTTTAAAAAATTCAATTATAGATTTCTTTTTTCAAGAACAATAGATCATGTATATCTTGATCGACATTTTAAGTCTTTGAAGAGCTAGGTATCTTAGTACATACATCAAAATAATAATATTTATTATAATAACAATACTTAAAATATCATTGTAATATTATGTATTTTAGAGGATTGAGTATGACAAAGTTTTTCTGTCCTGAATCTACCAAGTTTTTGATGTTAGAAAAATAGGGATTTTGATTTTATAGTTCAATGTTATTCCCTAAATTTAAATTTATTCTTTCATATTTTAAAATATAGGTCTTATGTGATGAATACATTTTAGAAATTGCATTCCAGATTTTCAAGAGGCTAATCATTTAGGTAAAAATCAGAATCCATTTTCAGAATTCTGTATTTAGCTGCATGATATAAAATAATTAGATGTTTGAGGTAGACATAATTTTTTTAAATAAATTTTTTCATCAAATAGCTACATATAATTTTAATGAAGTTAATATTTATAAATTATAAATTGAAACTTTGTTTTCTAATAGTATAATTTTTTTCTAAGATTAAATTTGTAACTAAATTTTAACTTAATAAATCTTATGTTTCTATATGGTTCTCTCCAT
>NW_006922093.1:810744-811760 GCF_000298275.1 Orycteropus afer afer | reverse complement strand
ACATGTTGTTGTTGTTATGTGCCGTTGAGTCAGACCCAACTCATAGCGACCCCTCCTTGGGTTTCCGAGGCAGTATCACTGAGGAAGTAGATTGCCCCATCTTCCTTCTGAGCAGTGGCTGGTGGGTTGGAACTGCCAGCCTTCTGGTTAGCAGTCAAGGTCCTTAGGCACTACACTAGCAGAGCTCCCACATACATACATGTACGTATACATATACACACATATATATACACACAATATATATATACACACACACATATATCTATACACACACACACACACACATATATATATATATAATCTTAAAGCTAGGAGGGAGTTTGGAGAAAACAGATAAAGATACTGACCACCCAAGGACAGAAAACAATTTGGCGGTTAATTCTTACAGCTGGTGGGTAATTGGATTGAGATAAAAACTGAGGTGACCTGAGTGTAAATTGAGTGTTCTTTTAAAAGAATATCAAATAAAGGTCTTTAAGCATAATTTATTCCTTTAAGAAATATTCATTGAATATTGTATTAGATACTTAATGCTGTGTAAGAATTTACCACAAATTTTAAAGATTTGTGCAAGTTTCACCTGCACTGTCTAACTGATCTTGGAGAAACAATCTACAAATACCTATCTGTTGGATCAAGTAGAAGTTACTGGTATTTTCATTATTTTCAGAGAGATTTTAATTTTTACTTTCACTAGTCCTTTTTATTTACTTCTATCACCATAAATCTTAAAATACATATGCAGTATCATCTTAGTAGGTTAACATGAATAATATTATGCAATCTAGTATATTGGAGAAATGAATTAGGAAGAAGTCTATTGCATCTGCTTCTGAGACATGAGTTTCATGATCTTTGGCAAACGGGTTTTTTTTTGGTTTCTTTTTTTTTTATTATTAAATTTTTATTTTTATTGTGATATGGGTGAAAATTTACAGAGCAAATACATTTTCCATACAGCAGATCACATACACTTTGTCTCATGACATTGACCACTATTTAGCACAATGCAACAT
>NW_006922093.1:807011-809984 GCF_000298275.1 Orycteropus afer afer | reverse complement strand
TTCATATAGATACCTAATATTTCAGCCTGTCCACCCATCTATCCATGCATATACCCATGTTTGCCTTTACTGAGCATGTCGTATTATATGTGCAAAAGGGTTCATCTTTGTTGTCTGTACTTCCCATGTACCTCTCTATGTCTTTCTCTTCCTCAGTGCCACTATATTGATCACTCACATTTGGTACATTTCCTTTTTCTTCACCCAAATCAAAACTTATCTCTATCTATCTAACAGTATTTCCTCCCCTCCCCTCGCACCCCTGGTAACCAACAAAGAAAATGACCTTCCATAGGTAAGCGTTTCCTTGACTATTACAATAACGGACCAATACAATATTTGTCCTTTTGTGATTGACTTATTTCACTCAGCATAATGTTCTCCAAGTTCATCCACATTATGCAGTGTTTTGCAGATCCTACATTATTCTTTAGGGTTGCATAGTATTCAAATGTGTGTACGTACCATAATTTGGATATCCATTCCTCAGTTGATGGGCACCTAGGTTGTTTCCATCTTTTGGCGATTGTAAATAGTGCTGCGATGAACAGGGGTGTGCAAATATCTGTTCTTGTCATGGCTCTCACTTCTTTAGGATATACACCTAATAATGGAATGGCTGGGTCAAATGGTATTTCTAGTTCCAACTTTTGAAGTAGTCACCATATTGTTTTCCACAATGCTTGTATCATTTTACAGTCCCACCAGCAGTGTATGAGAGTCCCAGTCTCTCTACATCCTCGCCAGCATTTGTTATTTTCTGTCTTGTTGAACTTTTCTCCTAGTGCTGGAGCAAGATGATACCTCATGGTTGTTTTGAGGCAAATGGTTTTTTGATTCTTAGATTTCTCATATATAAAATGACTACAAGGAGCTTGATGGCATAGTGCCTAAAGCATCTGACTGCTAACCAGAAGGCTGGTCATTCAAACGCACCAGCCACTCCTCAGAAGGAAGATTGAGCAAAACACTAGCTTTGTGTAAACTCCAAAGCACTAGGAATGCTGGATATTTGCATTTAATATTAGAAATGTCTATGTGCTTACTTTATAGGCTTCAAAATACTTCTACTAACATACTTTACTTATCACTATAGCTTCTTTAGAGAAAGAAGAAACTACACTGGAGATATATATCTATATATGTTGTGGCTGTGTGCCGTCAAGTCAGACCTGACTCAGGAACTCCTCCTTGGGTTTCTGAGGTAGTATCTCTACAGAAGTAGATTGCCCAACCTTCCTTCTAAGGAGTGGCTGGTAGGTTTGAATTGCCAGCATTCTGGTTAGCAGTCAAGTGCTTAGGCACTACACTACCTGAACTCCTGCCATTGGCTGGACACTATCATTATCATTCTTCTCTCCATGGGATTTCATTATATGATTTTGACTTAATCTCAAATCATGGTTTAGTTTACCAAAGTCATGAAACTTGATTATATTATTTTCATCAAATGCTTCAACATCGATGACAAAAACAAACAGCTACACACTGAATTGGCAAATTCTAACATTGCAATAGCCTTAGTAAGGCATCTAGTGGTTATATTGTATATATTCTAATTCATGGCCCTTCTTTGTTTGCTGGGATATATCTAAGGTTTTAAAAGCTATTAGAATTATTACCTCTGACAGGGGTCAATTATATTAATTTCTTCTGTTCATAGTGATCCCCACTGTTTTTCAGGGGTGGTAAATCTTTCTGGAAGTAGGTTGCCCCATCTTTCTTCCATGGAATGGCTGGTGGGTTTGAACCTACAACATTCTGCTTAGCAGTCATATGACTTAGTCACTGTGCCACCAGAACTCTTTGTAGTTCCGTAATGTTCCTAATAGTTCTCTTAAAAAATACTTTGTTGGCATTTGGTTTCTTGAATCACTTGAGATCCTTTTTAAAAGAGACAACTTTGGACCCTTTGGTATAGACATTGTTTCCAAGGCCGTATCTCTATGGAAGTAGATTGTCTATACCACATTTTTATATACATCCCGTGCAGATTACAAATATCTCCTTGTTGATATTTTAAGTTTCTGTCTACCTAAAACATAGTGCTTTTATGCACAAACTACAGAACAGCCCCAGCTTGCAAGTGAGCTATATTTTTTTTAGGAGTCTGACATAGTACTTCATAAACTCTATAAAATTCAGATAGTAGGCTATAAATATTTATGTCAAGGACACTTTTTCTTTTTTAAAAATTGTTCTTTCCTCTTTCTGTGAATCATCCTTAACGACCAGAGAAAGATTAAATGCTATGCTATTAAATAAACAAAAATAACTCAACTTTTCTTTAACTTTTTACAGAAGGGAAGAAAGCTAAAATGAAAGAAAAGACTGAAGAAAAGACTAAAAAGGAAGTGAAAGGTGGAAAACAGGAGAAGGTAAAACAAACAGCTACAAAAGTAAAAGAAGTACAGAAAATGCCACCCAAAGCCAAAGCCAAAGACAAAGACGACAAAGAGGTTGCCCCTGTGTCAAAGCAAGAACAGAAAGGTAAACATTGAGAGGAGGAGGCTGCCAGAGGTTCTAAGAGGATGTTGGGCAAGACACAGATGCAATGAATAAAAAGCTGACAAAGACTAAAATCAAACTTCAAATGGGGGTAACAAACATATTTAAGTAAATATACCTGGATGGAAATATAATAAATTAAGAATTAAAATTTCTTAATAGCAATACAAATATATGTTGACATATCTAAAAAATGCATTTTGAATTATTTTTAAAAGAAGATTTGAGCTAGGATCTGAAACTATTTGAAGATTTGAGTAATTACAGAATTCTTGTGTGAAATTTCTATAAAGAAGTGCAACAAAAAAGGTACTGTTCTTTTGGAAAACAGCAGTCCAGGAAAAAGAAAAATTTTCAAAGACCTTTATAATTAGTGTGTGTGCAGGTCTATGGAATAAATATCATGTTATTTGTTATTGTTATATGCCGTTGAGTTGGACCCGACTCATAGCGACCCCTCCTTGG
>NW_006922093.1:751003-806911 GCF_000298275.1 Orycteropus afer afer | reverse complement strand
TCTGGTTAGCAGTCAAGTGCCTTAGCCACTATGCTACCAGAGCTCCCAATAAATATCATAGCAAAAGTCTATACATTCCTATTGGCTCTGCAAGAACACATTAATTAGAAAATAAATAATCCCCCACAAAGCCTACTGCCATTGAGTCAATTTCAACTCATAGCAACCCTATAGGACAGAGCGGAACTGCCCCAGAGGGTTTATGAGGTTGCAAATCTTTACAGAAGGAGCAGACTGCCTTCTCTCATGGAGGGGCTGATAAATTTGAACCACTGACCTATGGGTTAGCAACCAAATGCTTTAATCAGTATACTTCAAGAGCTCCACAGAAAATATGTTTAAATTAATTTTTAAATTAATTTAAAATTAGGATGTTTAAATTAATTTGAATTAATAAGCAAGTTGTTACAGGGAAAGTACTCTTCCTTTGACAAAGTTTGTAACTTTAGAAATCTCAGTATCTAACGTGTTGTGCTACTCTTCAATGATAGTGATGTCAAACTTGTGTCCCCACTTCGCAGAAATACAGGCATTCCCCAGATTTTGAATGAGTCCCATTCCTAAATCTACCTTTAAATTGAATTTGTATTTAAGTTGGAACAATTAGGTATGGTTCATATGTAATGTCAGTCAAAATTTGTCTTGGTATATAGTATTATAGTGTACCTTTCTATGCATAAGAAACACAAAAGAACCACTCCTGGAGACCCTAAAACATCTTCAACATCATAAAACAATAATAGCAATAATATTTTGGTGGGTGTCTCCAAGTGACATCTGTTTATTATTGCAAACCATTGTATGCACCTCAAATTTTTAGTATAATAGGGTTTATGGGGGTTAGTTAATAACTATGGGTTGTACATTAGTTGGATATTTGTAACCCAGGACATACCTGTACAGCATTTAAATGGAGGTGGAATATAAACTTGAAATTCATTATGGAAAGGTGCTGTGTAAATATACAGGGTTGGAGTTTTAGGAGAGCAGCACATCTGGGCCCTTGTTGAATATTTCCTTCTACATGTCCAATCCTGGTTCCAGGTTGCTACACCATCCTGAGGATGCCATTGAAAATGTGGGGATCTAAATGTAGGGATTATTCCTATAATAATGTTTCTTAGAGCATTGTAAAACAAATTTCCCCCTTGATATGGTTTTGATAGGGTTGTAGTTTTGAATAATTTTATTAATGGGCTAAAATCAAATAATTTATTTTTATGTGTTTTTAGTTAAAGAAATGTAAAAACTATCATTGAGTAAGCTATTTGGACAATGACACTGAAATACATTTTCCCCTTTATGATGTACAAAGTGTAAAATCTGTAATCCACTCTTATATTTGACCCTTAAAACACTTTTCTTTATATTAAATTTGTAAGAAATGATTATAAAATTTTATCTATGTCACAACAAAAACTATTTAAGTGTATTTTAAAAAGAAAGGAAAAGAAGTAAAAGGAAAGGAAAATTAAAAAAAAAGTTAATCATCCATAGCTTTTAAATTTAGGTAAATTTAATTTTCTCACATTTTTTGTTTGCTTGTTTTGGATGTGAGTGTTTTAGAATACTGTTTCTTCAATGTTCAAGATTATTATATTATCTGGAAAAAAATGTAAATTTTAATTATTGCCTGTCTTACAACTGTGCCACCTATGAAATATTTTGAGTAGGAAAAATGATATAATAAAGATAACATCTTAATGAATATTTTACCATGGTAGAAAGCAATAGAAAAATTAATCTTCTTAATCACTGATTATTTAAAAGAAATTTCAAAACTTTAAGAAAATTTGCATTTTCAATCGGCCTTTAAAAAAGAAAAATAATCATATGAAATCAGTTGAAATATGCCAAGAATATTTTTATTTTTGGTCCATAAATGCAATATGCAAAAATGTATGCCATTACATGTAGGGATATCAAAATACCTGTCAGAAAACTAGGAAATAAACGTATTTTTAATGTTAATTTTAATATATTTTTTTCATTTTTTTAATCATATTTTATTGAGGAAGACAAATCTCCAGAACACTTTCAAATAGTATTTATTTTCCAGGACACATCTATTGTATCTGATTCCCATCAGTAATCAGAAAATTACTAAAGATAGCATTATATTTCCATTTTCATTTTTAATTTACTGGTTTGATTTCCACATGAAGAGCTGTTTATCTAATAAAAGGACATTTAATATAATTTAGTAGACAACAAAAGCACAAATGTGATTTTATCAGTTAAACAAATGCAATTGCTAAAGCCACCGTCCCTATTGAGAATACCCGCTGCTGTTAGGTGCCTTCCAGTCAATTCCCCTAGTGACCCCATATGAAGAGTAGAATTGTCGCATAGGGTTTTCTTGCCTATAACTTTTAGAGAAGTTCATAGCTGAGCAGATCTGAGCTACTAGGTGTGTAAGAATGGCCAACCTTTTAGTTAACAGCCGAACCATTACCTGCTGTGATCTCAGAGCTCCTTTATTAAGAATGTTGTTGTTTTTATTGTGTGCCTTCCTGACGATTCTGACTGACAGTGACCCAGTAGGCCAGAGTAGACATGCTCCACAGGCTATCTTAGCCTGTAATCTTCAGTGGAGTAGATTGACAGGTTCTCTTCCTGAAGAGCCTCTGATGGGTTTCAGTTGCTGACCTTTCTGGTTGCAGCAGATCATTCAAACATTGCAACTCGAGAGTTCCTTCATTGAGAATAGCTACCAATTAATTAAAGGTATCATTAAGTAAATAATCAACTTAAACTCTTAGAACTGGCCAAACAAATACATCTGTTAATTTTCTAAAGCAATTAAACAAATACCTAACAATATCATTTTATTAATATCTAAGCAAGAAAGGTCTGGTAGCATAGTGCCTAAGGCACTTGACTGCTAACCACAATGCTGGTGGTTCAAAACCACCAACTGATCCTCAGAGGGCAGGTTGGGCAATTTTCTTCCATCGTGATACTGTCTCGGAAACTCAAGGAGGGGTCACTGTGAGTCGGGTCCGACTCGACAACATATAACAACAACAACAAGAAGCAAGACAAAAGTATACTATTTTTTTTAAAAAAATTATTTTTAAGTTAGTGATTCACAGATCTTTCGCAGAAAACTACACTCACTCAGGAGCAGAGTTTTACATGGAGTACACACACTAACTGACAATTACATAACTATATAGCCTCAAAACAAACTCACTGTCATGGAGTCAGTTTGATTCATAGTGACCCCTCCTTGGGTTTCTGATATATATAGTACCCATGAAAATGCATACATTTGGGGCTACTCTAAATATTATATATAGCAACAATATATATCTACTGAAAATATTGAGAACACAGTGCATATATATGTACATGCCTCCCATAAACTTACATACATGCTTATATATCATATAATCCAGTTTTTGCCAAGCAATCAAAATCTGTTTTACGGCAGAAGTAAGGTGAGATCAGGCAATGCTCCTTTATTTTCTGATGATTTGTGACAAATACGTGAGGAAGGAAAAAGAGACCTCCTACCCGCTTCTACATACTTTATTGATTTTTACATTTTTTAAATTTATTTCTCTCTTTTGTAAATTGTTATTTTTTTTTACAACTATTTCAATAGTTGTGGCAGACAGAGAATCAGCCATAGAATACATGTGCCCCATCCTCATCACAAGGCATTTCTTCTCTTTTCTTTTTTCCTTCTCTATTGACATTATGAGCCTGGAGTGCATTTTTTTTCCACTGCCACTCTACTGGGAACACTGGAAATGTGGCAGTTAAATGGCATCCATCACTGCTCCCTGGGGATCAAGAAGGGAAGAAACTGATAGTGTTTTTTATTTGAAGAAGGTCCATTTGGGAAAGAAATACCAAGAAGTGATGACCAAATATGAAATTACTTTATGTATATTATTACCTCATAACCAGAAAAGTGGGAACTCTGGTGGCATAGTGCCTAAGGCATGTCACGGCTAACTAGAAGGCTGATGGTTCAAACCCACTAACCACTCCTCAGAAGGAAGATTGGGCAATCTATTTCCATAGTGATACCACCTCAGAAACCCAAGGAGGGGTCGCTATGAGTCAGATCTGACTTGATAGCAGTGAGTTTGGTTTTTTGGTTTTTTAACCAGGAAAATGAGAATCACTCATTGTTCAGGTTTTCTTGATAAAAAGTGCCATATTGTAATTGTTGACTTCTTTTGTTTTTTGTTTTTAGACATATTTCTACCCAATGAGTCATCTATAATCAGGAAAGCTGGATTTTTGTTTTGTCTTTAGATAAGCAAGGAAGATGCTCATAAGGCTGCCCAATACACACCTGCCTAGAATGCTTATACATTGCTAGGGAGCCTTGTGGTGCAGTGGTTAAAGTGCTTGGCTGCTAACTGAAAGGTTAGCAGTTCAAATCCAACAACCGTCCCATTGGAGAAAGATGAGGGTAAAGATTTACAGCCTTGGCCAACCTATAGGGCAGTTTTACTCTGCCTTCTAGGGTTTTTATGAATCAGAATTGACTTGAAGGCAATAGGTTTGGTTTAGTTTTGGGTTTAAGCTCAACACTAAGGACAGGTAAAAATGAGCATCTTAAGATATTTGAAAAATCTTATTTCAATATATTTTTTAAAATATTCTTCTTATGTTACTGTTGATGTGTTGGTGCCATTAGAGTGGAAGATCATATCATCATTTACAAATAACGGAAACCTCCTTAGTGTTGTAACTCAAATAATTTTCTAGATTAAAGAACGATTATATAGACTTTCAACTCATAAAGGATTTCCTATTCTTAAATTGGGAGTTCATTGAACTACGCACTGCTGTTGAGTCTGTTTGTGTGTTAATTAAGTGAATGAGTTTTTGATCCAGAAATATTGGTATAATAAATTCAAGCAGGAGTACTTTGAATTTTGTAGGATTTCAAAGTAAAGGCTAACTACTTTTATCCTAAACACATTTATTACATTGTCAATATTCAGTTAAAGAAGAAACTGGAGCATAAAGATTTTAGTTAAGTCAATATACATTTCAACATGTTATGTTTATAAGCATCCCATCACATAGATGATAATATTTTGGAGAGAGTTGCCTAAACCCTTCATATTACAAATAATCTCTGCCTTCTAAACTACTGACATACATTTAAAAACAAACAAACAAACAAAAAATCCCTCCATTGCTCTGGCTGGAGGCTATCATGCCACAAGGGGAATCATTGTAGAAAAAATAGAAAATCTGGAGATTTTAGAGGAGTGATTCTGCAAATGTGATCTAATTAGACTCTAGAAGTGTTAAAAATGCACATTCTCAGAGCCCAGATCCATGGAATCATTCTTTTTTGGTGATTGTTTTTGTTGATGTTAGGTGTTGTAAAGTTGGTTCTGACTCAGAGACCCTACGTAAAACAGAACAAAACACTTCCCAGACCTGTGCCACCCTCACAATCTTTTCTATGTTTAAACCTATTGTTACAGCCATGTGTGTCAGTCCATTCCATTGAGGGTCTTCCTCTTTTTCTGTGACCCTCTACTTTACTAAGCTTGATGTCCTTCTTCAAGGACTGCTCCCTTCTGATAACACAGACAAAATATGTGAGACAAAATTTTACCATCCTAATTTCTTCCAAGACAGATATATTCATTCTTCTAGTTGTTGTTGTTGTTAGATGCCTGCAGTCAGCTCTGACTTGTAGAAACCCAATGTGCAACAGAATGAAACAATGCCTGGTCCTGAGCCATCCTCACAGTCCTTGAGCTTGAGCCCATCACTGCAGCCACGTGTCTCAGGCCATCTCATTGAGCATCTTCCTCTTTTTCTCTGACCTTCCACTTTACCATTCATGATATCTTACTCCAGGGAATGGTACCTTCTACCAATATGATCAAATGACGTGAGATGAAGTCTGGCCATTCTCAATGGAGCGTTCTGGCTATACGTCTTCTAGGACAGGTTTGTTCATTCTACTGGCAGTCCATGGTGTTTTCAGTATTCTTCACCAACAGCATAATTCAAAGTCATCAATACGTCTTTGAAATTCCTTATTCACTCATTGTCTAGCTTTTTCATGCATATTGAAAATACCATGGCTTGGGTCAGGCACACTTGGTCCTCAAGGTGACATCTTTGCTTTTTAACACTTTAAAGAGGTCTTTTGCAGCAAATTTTCCCAATGCCATACATTGTTTGGTTTCTTGACTGCTGCTCTCATGGGCTTTTGGATGATGGACTCTGTCTATCGGTCTGTCTATCTATCTATTCATTTTACTTTGTTTGGGAGTCCAATTATTCACTGTAGGAATTTTGATAATGAAAATGATCTTGTCCAGGAAACAAATTTCCCTCTACTTTTCATACTATTTCTCTCCTATACCATAGGTCCTGGCATCAGAAGCTTTGGCTATTTCATGTATCATGGGGCAAGTAGGTTTATGTACTAATCTGAGGACTAGTTCACATCCTAATCCCCACTTCATCTGTGAGAAAAAATGTATTCCAATTTCAAAAAGCAAAGCTTTTGTAATTTATGGGTTTTGGCCTATCCATATTATCATTAATGGAAATATTTTTTTTTTAATCTACTATAGTTACTTTTTCAAGGACCTTGCATAGTCTTATCATAAAGTGTTCATACTCTAAAAAGAATGAGGTTTAAAGAAAATCCTTGAATGTGTATTTATATAGTAACTTAAGTTTTATTATTTCATATACTTGATATAAATGATATGGAGCAAATACAAGCTTGTTGCATAAATTCAATAAAATCTCTTTTTCCTAAAATTGTCTTTGGATTTGTTGAGTTAATATAATATCTATACTGGGAGTATAATAAAATGTAAATAACCTTGAAAACACTCATTTCATAATATGCAAACTTTAAAAAAAGGAGCCCTGATGACACAATGGTTAACTCTCCTGCTAACTGAAAGTTCGGTGGTTTGAACCCCCCCCAAAAAAAAAAAAAAAAAGATGTGGTAGTCTGCTTCGTAAACTGACTAGGAAACCCTATGGCACCATTCTATTCTGTTATACACGGACACTATAAATCAGAATTGACTCAGTGGCACACAAAAACAATATACTGTAAAAAAGATACATGGGTAATTATTGAATATTTTGATCAAAGTTTCTATAGAAGAACCCTGATCAAAAGGGGGAAAAGGTAGAAGAGACTTTTAAATTATCATGGAATCTGTCATTTCTGGAGCCATGGCAACTGGTTGACTCCCTGAAACTAGTATACTGAGATCATTGTAAACCAAAAATAGCCTCTAAAATTTTCTTAAAATCAAGTGGTAGTTTAACTTAACTAGTGAAGAATGTCTAAATTGAAAATTGTAGTCTTTTAAAACCTATCTATGTGGGATCAAGTTGACAACAGAAACTTGGAAGATTTTAGAAAGCTAATTTAGAAGGCAGTGAGATTATGTTAATGGAGGAGGAACAACTCAGAAAAGGAGTGTGGGAGTGGTTGCAGGACTCAAAGAATGTGAACAATGTCACTGAATTGTACATGTAGAAATGTTGAATTGGTGTATGTTCTGCTATGCATATTCTCAACAACAAAAACAACGTAAATTTTATATAAACATATAATAAGATATGCTAAAACTTGTAGAATGATTCCTTGACTGAGATTTGGATGGAGTGATTTCAGTAGAATTTAAATTTTATGAGAATTTAAATTTCAATGAAATGCTTTTAATTTAGAGGAGAAAGATGATACAAAATCTTGAGTAATTTCTGACTAATCTCTCTCAAATGCTCATATTCTAACCTATTTTTTTTTGACTTTTTTTCATAGACAATAAACTAGTCAAGACCATAAGATGATCTCCTTATAAAGATTACTCAATTAATTAGCCTAGCTGTGTTATCAGTTGGCACTGTGCATTTGTTGTCTCTGATTAACTATTCCAATTAAAGAGCATAGTTCCTCTGCCAGGCTGCAAAGGGTTAGCCTTCCTGCTGGCCTTTTCTGGAAAATATTCTCCAGTTCCATTTAGACAATTAGCAGAGAAACTAAGAGTGAATATTTTATAAGACATTCCAAGTTGGAAATCAGTTCCTTTTATAGAACTTCTGTTTCATTTTTGGAAGTATAAGAAAGGATAAGGAGAGAAGTTGCTTTAATATGATGACTTTTATAATAAACTTGAAAAAACTTTTGATTCTTAAAAGCAGCCATACAATATTACCCTGAATTGGTCTGTTTCAATTTTTAAGATTCTTCTTTTTGTATGAAATGTTAATGTAGCCTTACATTTATGTCTTTTTTTTTTTCCTTGTGTGTTCATATGAGTGCAAATCATTCCTTCACAGAAAATATTAAAAGAACCAAAATAGAATTGTACTATGTTACTTATCTGTTTTGTTAAACCATTTCTCCCTAGATAAGAGAAAGGTGTTGATGACATGTTCTCATTGCTCTTTTTCTTTCTACTCCGTCAGATCAGTATGCATTCTGTCGGTATATGATTGACATATTTGTCCATGGGGATTTGAAACCAGGTATTCCAAAACAATTTGTGTGCTTGTCTGTTTTAATAATCTTTGTTTCTAAGATTGTTAGCTTTTTTATGTACTAAACTATATTTTCATTTTAGAAATACCGCATAATGCATGTGTAGATCTAGAATAAATCAATAAAAAGCAAAACTAATAATGGCATTAAGGTTTTAAATTTTATTTTCCATTACTGAATGGCCTGTTGCAAATGAAGTCAGCTGAAGCTCTAAAAGCACTAATATCTTTCTATACAAAAAGTGCTAATATCTTTAATAATCTCTTTGAATGAAGCAGTGAATCATCTTATTTTATACTTGGTAAACTAGAAGAAAAGATCTATGACAATAAAAGTATCTTTCTTTTTTTAGTAGAGAACAAAATTTATATTAAAATCCATCTCATTTCAAATATTTAAAATCATTCTCAACCCCACCCCTTAAAATCTTTTTGGTTTCCTCACTTATTCTTATGCTTGGTTTAATCTCTCCAGAGAACGGCTACTGATGGAGATAGTAAATCTCGGTGTTAAGGATCAACAAAATCAGGAAGCTATTTATTTATCATCTCTCATGCCTTTAAGTGCTGTCTATGGTATAACAAGAGATACTTTACTAATATCTTAATTAAGTATGAATAACTGGATTGCAAATACTATACCTTTGTAGATATAAAAACACATTTTAAAACACTACTATATTCATGTTTATGGAAACATTTCTAAAATGGTACTGTTAAGAAAGGAGAAAATTTGCATTAGACTAATTGAAGCTGAATGGTTAAAGCAGATTATATTTTGTTTTCTTAACTATTTTTAAGGAACTCTGGTGGCCGTAGTGCCTAAGGCACTTGACTGCTAACCAGAAGTCTAGAGGTTCAAACCCACCAGCCATTCCTTGGAAGATAGGTTGGGCAATCTACTTCCTTAGTGATACTACCTCGAAACTCCAAGGAGGGGGTCACTGTGAGTTGGGTCCAACTCGATGGCACATAACAACAATAACGACTATTTTTATGGAACTCTTTCTAAAATGTATAATTATAATTCATATATGTATTACAGAGTAAGCATATAGTATCTAAGACAAGCATATAATTCATCTAGAACTTAAATATTTAGAAAATCATGAAAACTTTGGTCTCTGGAAAAGTTAATGCCAGTAACTTATTCCAGTTTTTTTCTTTTCGAGTTTTACTTTTTTAATGAGTCAGAAACTGAAATGAGAAAATAAAACATTGAAAAAAATGATGTCTTAGTAGGTGAAAATGATTAACATTAACATGTGTATGTTGTATCAAAGCAAAACTAGGTGGAAACATTTAGAAAAGTAGTGTTACTGTAAAAAGAGAGGGTTTTGACTTTGTTAATTTTTCAGATTGGGCTCTTGAACAAATCATCTTTTGTTTTCCTATATTTATAATGGGGGTCAAGGAACAACCTTGCAAAGTCTTTCTCCAAGCATTTAGAGGACACACTACAAAAAATTATTGTTGTTATTAGGTGCCATCAAGTCAGTTTGGACTTATACCAACCCTATGAACAACAGAACAAACCACAGCCCAGTCCTGCACCATCTTCAGAATCGTTGCTATGCATGAGCCAGTCATTGCAGTCACTATGTCAATCCATCCTTTGAGGGTCCTCCTCTTTTTTGATGACCCACTACTTCACCTACAGTGATAACCATCTCCAGGGATTGGTCCCTTCTGACAACATGACCAAAATGTGAGAGGACAAAGTCTGCCCATTTTCACTTCTAAAGAGCATATCGGCTGTACATCCTCCCAGACAGATCTGTTTGTTCTTCTCGCAGTCCATAGTACCTTCAATATTCTTCATCAACACGACATTTCAAAGGCATCAGTTCTTCTGGGGCCTTCCTTATTCATTGTCCAGCTTTCACATGAATATGAGACTATTGAAAATACCATATTTGGCTCAGGCGCACCTTAGTCCTCAAAGTGACATTTTGCTCTAAAACACTTTAAGAGGTTGTTTGCAGCAAATTTGCCCACTGCAATACAACATTTGATTTATTGATTGCTGCTTCCATTACCTGATTGTGGATCTAAGTAAAATAAAATCTTGGCAATTTAAATCTTTTCTCCATTTCTCATGATGTTGTTTATTGGTCCATTTGTGAGGATTTTTGTCTTCTTTATATTGAGATCTAATCCATACTGAAGGCTGTAATCTTTGTTCTTTGTCAGTAAAGATTTTAAGTCTTTTTCACTTTCAGCAGGTAAGGTGTGTCTTCTGCATTTTTTAGTTTGTTAATTAGTCTTCCCCTAACTCTGCTGCCAGGTTCTTCTTCATATAGTCCAGCTTCCTGGATTATTTGCTTAGCATACAGATGGAATAAGTATGGGGATAGGATACAACCCTGATGCACACATTTCCTAATTGTAAACCACATAATATACACTTGTTCTACTCAAACTACTGCTTCTTATTCTATACACAGATTCCCCATGAACACGATTAAGTGTTCTGGAATTCCCATTCTTCTCAATACTACACATAATTTGTTAGAATCCACACAGTCAAATGCCTTTGCATAGTCAATAAAACACAGGTAAACAACTTTCTGGTATTATTTGCTTTCAGCTAATGTCAATCCAACATCAGCAACAATATCCCTCATCCCACGCCCTCTTCAGATGTGGCTTAAATTTCTGGCAGTTTCCTATAATGTACTGCTGCAACCACTTTTTTAATTATCTTCAGCAAAATTTTACTTCTGAGACTGATGATATTGAGCTCCTCAATTGTATCTTTCCATAGATATAGTTGATTTGATACCTGTTTATTCCATCTGGCTAGTTCCATGTTTATAGTTGCCATTTATGTTGTTTAAAAACTATATTTACAATGAATAAATCATTGATCATATGAAATTCTATCATGCAATTTATGGCATCATTTCTATCATGAAGGCCATATTTTCCAACCACCAATGTTTACTCTTTGTTTCTGACTTTCATATTCCAGTCACCAGTAATTATCAATACTTCTTGATTGCATGTTTGGTCAATTTCAGAGCACTCAAGTTGATAAGAATCCAGTTTCTTCACCTGTGGCATTAGCAGTTAGTATATAAACTTGAATAAGAGTTATATTAATTGGTCTTCCTTATAGGGATATCGATATTATCCTATCACTAACAGTATTGCACTGCAAGATAGATTTTAAAATGTTCTTTTTGATGAAAAATGTGATGCCATTCCTCTTTGATTTTCATTCCCAGCAAAGAAGACTATATGATTGATTCACAATGACCAATACCAGTCCCTTTCAGCTCACCAAACCCTATCAATCTTGAAGTACTCCATTTCATTTTTGACAACTTCCAATTTACCTAGATTCATAGTTCATACATTTCATGTTTCAATTATTAATGGATGTTTGCAGCTGTTTCTTCTAATTTCAGGGCATGCCACATCAGCAAATGAAGGTCCCAAAGCTTTACTTTATCCAAGTCATTAAGGTTGACTCTACTTTGAGGAGGCAGCTCTTCCCCTGTCATATATTGAATACCTTCCCACCTGAGAGTCTCATCTTCTGGCATTATATCAGACAATGTTTCCCTGATATCCATGAGGTTTTCAGTGACCAATTTCTCCATAAGTGGACATGGACATGTCCTTCTTCTAGTCTGTCTTTGTCTGGAAACTGTTGAAACCAGTCCAGCATATGTGACCCCGTTGTTGTTGTGTTGTGGTTATGTGCCGTCAAGTTGGACCTGACTCATAGCGACCCCTCCTTCGGTTGCCAAGGCAGTATCACTATGGAAGTAGATTGCCCAACCTTCCTTCCGAGGAGTGGCTGGTGGGTTTCAACAGCCAGCCTTCTGGTTAGCAGTCAAAGGCCTTAGGCACTTTGTTACCAGAGCCCTCGCTGGTATTGAAATACTAGTGGAATAGCTTTCAGCATCAGAGTCACATGCAAATCACAGTATGAAAAACTGGCAGATGAGTGGTGGACAAATATTATATGACTACTTAATTCATTTGATTCACCACTGTACACATCATTATTTCAGTTTGAGAAAAAAGGTTGTCTGTGGAGTTTGTTCATTTATGGTGTGTGGTAGTTAAGTTTGTGTGTCAACTTGGCTGGGCCTGGCTGACTGACTGGGCAGCTGGATGTAGTTATTCTCATGGTGAGATTGGTAATTAACTGCATGGTGGAATCTATTGGAAGCTGAGTAGCTGCTTTAGGGATATGGTCTGCTTCTTGTGTATAAGAAGTAACTTTAAGGAAGGTCTCCAGCTTTTTGGCAAACTTGAACCCTGCATGTAGCTGAGTCTTCATTCAGTAGCCTGCCATGCTCTGCCGATCTCGTGACTTTCAGTGGACTTCAGTTAATGGCCTGCCATGTGGTTTGGTAACATCAGGTCTGTGCCTTTTTACTTCTTGCCCTTGGGTTTGTCAGCCTCAGCAGCCAGCAGCTGCCTGCGTGAAGAAAGCCTTCAGGTTCAGTGGGCTGGGAGTCAAGAGACAGAGCTGAAGCCCAAGGTCGAAGGGCTTTCACCCAGCCCCTAGAGCCTGACACTTTGAACTCAGACTTCTAGTCTCCAAAACTGAAAGAGAATAAACTCCTGTTTGTTCAAGCCATCTCATTGTGATATTTCCTGTTAGAGCAGCACTGTTGTTGTTGTTGTCATGTGCCGTCGAGACGGCCCCGACTCATAGCAACCCCTCCTTGGGTTTCCGAGGCAGTATCACTACGGAAGTAGGATTGCCCAACCTTCCTTCTGAGGAGTGGCTTGTGGGTTTGAACCGCCAGCCGTCTGGTTAGCAGGCAAGTGTCTTAGCCACTATGCTACTCATTACAAAAAGTCCCTATGTTAAGAACTTCTGAATTAAGGACAACCTGTTGTTGTTGTTGTTGTTGTTATGTGCCGTCGTACTTACCCTTTAATGTTACGTAAATTTGCTCTCACTTTCACATGATTGAACCAGCCCTACTCACAACAAATTCTTCATCATAATCACTTTCACTTCCTGCATGTGCACCTTTTCAGTCAGGGAAAAGGCTTGGAGCTTATCTTGCACTAAAGTAAGGCTAAATAAGAACCATATGAACCTATTCCAATTTACCTACAAATTTGACTTAAAAACACATGTATTGATTATCACGCTCATAAACCCAGGGCCTACCTCTATTTTATTTATATTTGATTAGCCTCTAAATTTCTTTATCTGAGGAAAATAATGTTTTCTACGCAACTGAAATTAAACCTATTGCCATTGCTTCTGACTCACAGTGACTCAATAGGACAGAGTATAATCATCTTATAGGATTCCCAAAGCTGTACATGTTAACTGAAGCAGATGCCTACATCTTTCTTCCACGGAGCAGCTAGTAGATTTGACCCATTAACCTATTGGGTAGCAGTCGAGCGCTTAACCAGTTGCATGATCATGAGATGTGATTTCTAAGAAAATTAGAGAACAAAGATAGACATGCAGTGTCAAAGTCAGTCAGGGGTGCCAACAGGTTAATGGTTATAAAAATTACCATTTATTTCTGGTAATATGACAACAGATTAAGGTCAGAAGGAAAACAAAAAGAAGCATCTCTGTGTGAGTTCTCTATCACACAGAATCAGAATCTGCTAACAGCCATGCAGGAAGTGACTGTCTAAAGACATATGTGAACATACTGATTCTAAACTCTTATGGGTGTGATATTCTAATTCCTGAAAATAGTTTTCAAATTCTATCATTTCAATTTATTAACACATTTTATTGATTTTCTAGCTTTAGTACATTTCCTCTATTCACATTTAGAAAATTTATTGCAATAATGTACACAAAATTTTAAAATATTTATAATGATATTGATTTTCCATAGCGTGGAAGGGGAATAAAAAAGACAAAAACAAAACTCATTGCCATTGAGTCTGATCCAACTCATAGTCACCCCTCCTTGAGTTTCTGAGATGGTATCATCACAGAAGTAGATTGCCCACCCTTCCTTCTGAGGAGTGAGTGCTGAGTTTCAACCACCAGGCTACTGGTTAGCAGTCAAATGCCTTAGGCACCACAGAAATGGGAAAAATAGGAGCTTCTATAGTATACTTGTTGTTTCATAAATGCACAGGGGGAAAGTTCAATAAAATGTGTTGGTGAGGCACAGCACAAGATGGAGTGAGAAAGCACTAAATATGGCTTGCATTTTTTAAAATAGAGAGAAACAGATAAAATCTGGGCATATTAATTTAGAGAAAATGCAAGTGGTAAGACTGACTCTGACTGACAATTAGAGAATAAAACAATTTCTGCAAAGTTTATTGCTCTGCATGTATTCACTATTTATAAAACATTTGTGCTTCCATCTGCCTCTGTTTGGGATTACTGGAACACCTGTTATTGTTTAGCTAGAGTTCATTATTAATTATTGGTAATGAGTTTTTAAAACTATAATTTGATTTTTCCCCCTGAGATTCAATATTTCCTTTATAGGTTATTGTCACACCCTCAAAAGTATTCTAAATTGCAGTGCAGTTCAAATAAAAAATATCTTATTGATAAAATGTGCTGACACAATGATGTAAGCCCCAAGTTTTGCTTTCTTACTCCATCAAATGAAATACTGCCGAGACCTTTTTTACATATGTTAAATTAAGATTTTATGCTTATCCCTGAAGTGAATTGAATTGTTCTTTCTAATTCTCCATAGCGAATGTGCACTATCCTGTGCTCAGTGACAGTGTCCACCTCAATTACAAAGACCATTTTAATAAGGCAGTATTAAAATCATGCTGTTATATCTAATTAAAATTCTTCTGTATTGACTCAGACTGTATTGAATTGATAATTTAAGGAAATTTTATTTAAAACTTTAGAGTAAACGTATATAACAAGTTTGACCTTTGGGCAACTAGAGTAGACAGATATCTACATGATATAATTTTAAGTTATTATGGAATCTGAAGATCTCCCCTCTGAAAATATTTCTCTGTTGCCTTTCAATAACTTAACAACCCCACCACTGGATTTCATGGTGGTAGATAGTCAATATTACAGAAGGTGTTTTGAGTACTTCTTAGCCACCTGATTTAGAGGAAAGGGAAATTGTGTTAAGGGGTGGGTATCAAAGAGAAAGAGAGAGGAAAAGATACACACACACATAGAAAAAGAGAGAGAGAAAGGCTATGAGTCTGCCTGTGGCGGCTTTCTTGAACTCTTGCAAGTAATAACTCGGTCATGCTCCTTAGGGTGAAAGTAGTCTAGTTGTAATTTCATTATGAGAGAATCATTAAAACTGGTAAAGGCAGACATTAGTTGGAACATTGTGAATCACCTTATGGTTTTTGTTCATTTCATTTTTAGAAAATAATTGTACAGATGGTCAAGATAAATTTCTTTAGCTTTATTTAATTTTACAAAGCTTCCAGTTACTCCAATTTCTTTTTTCATCTTTTAGGCTAAGAATATTTTTTCTTAAGAAACAGCCGTTCAGATGGTTTGATTCATTTAGGTACACACTTTGTAGGGAACACCGTGATTCCAGTTGGAATTTTCATTTTCCTCCTTGGTCGGCTTCCATCTGGGCCTGATGAATTATAGGGACTGCTGCATGGCAGATTCAGCCAAGTCAAAGAAAGAAACTGCATGGGTTGCAGACCTCTTTACACGTACTGTAGATAGGAAACTAATTTAAGTACCTAGTGCAAGGATCAGGGCTAGTGTGCTTTTACTTAATAATGTTAATATCCTCACCGCCCAGATTTTCATCTTTGTTGCTGTAAAAATGTCAAGGGGTGGCCTCAGCTGACTTCCTCTAACTTCATGAAGGGGAAAGAGAATCACCAACAACATCAGCAGTCCAAGGCTAATTCCTACGCTGCATAGGTTACATATGGTGCCACCCTCCAAACTTTGTAGCAATTCTCACCTTAATCACCCTCCTATAGCACTCTCTACTTCTATGTTAACCGGGGGAAAAAAAACAACAACCCACCTCACTGTCATCCAGTCAGTTCCAATTCATAGGGACTCCTCCTTGGGTTTCCAAAGTAGTGTCTCTACAGAAGTAGATTACCCAGTCTTCCTTCTGCAGAGTGGCTGGTGGGTTTGAACCTCTAACCTTCTGGTTAGCAGTCAAATGCCTTAGTTAGGCATTATGCCACCAGAGTTTGACAATCCACTGAAATAGCCACACAGAACTCACAGACAATAGTCACAATTATGGAGTGAATTAGGGCAGTAACAGATTACAATTCAGGTTCAGGAAGACTCAGGATTCAATTCTTTGATCAGGACAGCTTTTCTCTGGCCTTGACCTCTGCCCTGTTTGGTCCAGTGTTACAAAGCTCTATAGCTTTGCCTATTACTTTCTTTGTTTGCTTGTTTGTTTTTGGTTGGCTGGTTGTTTTTCTTTGCGGTTATTTGTTCCCATTTCACTAGCAAATATTCTGCCCAAAGACACTCACTGTTCATGCTCCATGGTCTGGGAAGCTCTACCTCATGAGAGTCTCTTGGTTCTTTTGGTTCCGCTGCCTCTACTGCTGCCATCTCAGTTCAGGGCTCTTAGGTCCAGGGATGCACTCTACTCTTGGCTCTTCTTTATCAGTGATGGTGAGACTCCACCAAAACACACACCTTCTTGCCTCTGGGATGGCTCAT
Organism: Orycteropus afer afer; assembly: GCF_000298275.1. Lineage (NCBI taxonomy): Eukaryota > Metazoa > Chordata > Mammalia > Tubulidentata > Orycteropodidae > Orycteropus > Orycteropus afer. Next base: position 789,780 of record NW_006922093.1, on the reverse strand, counting down.
TTTAAGCCTAGCAGGATAGCAAAACAGATCAGTCGCCACATTAGTGTTCCATACACCTCATTTTCAGGGCACAAGGGTGCATGTACCTTATTTACATTATTAACAAGTTATCCAATCCTCTTGGTGGGCCACAGCACCTCACATGTGCACGGTCCCGCCTAGTCATCTGGTGGAAGTAACAAAGTCCATGGCTAGAAGAGCCATATTAAGTAATTGTTTTCACCAAGTAGCTATTATGATCAAAGTTCAATACAAGTTAGAGTTTATCTCTTAGAAATTAATCCGCCATTGAAAATTGAGCTGTCTGACTTTTACTTGAGTCAAGAATTTATGTCAAGGTAATTTATTCCACTTCCTGTATCATTTTTTTTTCTCTTAAATTGAGGGTACTCACCTATCAAAATCTTCTCTGACTATAATATGGTATTCTTTGCAGTCTGTATTCCAATTCTATGGGTTTTAATCTTCAGCTTGCAAGAGCCTCAAGGAATAAGTTAGTGCTCTCATTTTATTAAGATCCTTTTCTTGAACTTTAGTGGTTCTTAACTATATTTTTGGTTTGATCCCACTGAGAAGATGTCAAGTGTAATTGCATTAAAGGCACTGTTATTTAATGGTTTAATCTAATATATTTCAGAGCTCGCTTGGCTATATTGGAGAAGGATGGATAAATTCAACCTTGCTTTACTCTCTTCTGGGGAATACTTCTCTGAGATGGACATAGTTCCATAAAAGCATACTCACTGTCATTCCAAATATCCAATTTATGTTCACAAAACAAAAACTTTGGGATTTTTGATTTTTACTGAATTAAAACAACAACAACAACAACAACAAAAAAAAAACATACTGCCATAGAGTAGATTTGTCCTCTAGTGATCCTATAAGACAGAGCAGAACTGCCCCATAGGTTTTCCAAGCCTGTAAATCTTCACAGATTTACACAGAGTGATTGGTGGATTTGAACTGCTGACCATTTGGATAGCAGACCAATGTTTTAATGACAGCACTACCAGAGCTTCTGTTTAGTCAATAACTATTTGTTAAATGCCATTGGGTAGTTAAAAGTCTAGAAAAGAGATAAGATATGGTACAAATAATTACATAACTGAGGGTAACTTTGTAATTACTGCAATAGAGGCTCAAAAAATGCACTTTTCATCTCAACATACCAGGAAAAAATAGTCATCTTCACTTACAACCTGCACCCTTAAAATGTTATTTTATAAAGTTATTTTACAAATAATTTATAGAAGAATAAGAGGATAATACAAACTATATTGAGAATTTAAATATAGCAAAGTAAAATTTTCATTTCATTTGTTCTCTAGTTTTGAAGTGTACATACTTCAAATAGGAATAGAAAAGAAAAGAAAAGAAAAAAAAAAAAAACTTCCAAAAAGGAATTTATCAACTGTCATCCTCATACCCAGACAGGGAACTGGAAGTTATTCCCTTTGATTGACACTTGGAAGACCTAGGAAGAGGAACAAGATCGGAAACGTTGTACGAGATGACTTAGAAGGAATGAGTTTGGAAAGATCAGTTAGTAAAAGTCCAAGGAAAGTCAATAAAGCCTGATACAGAAAGAGGAATAGAGAGAATTAAGACAGCTTTAGCAATCTCTCAGAGGTAAAAATCATGAGATACAGAGAGCAAATGAGAGGGAGGTAAAAGATAATTCAGAAATCATTGACTTGAAAAACGAAAAACCAAAAACCAAACTCACTGCCATTGAGTAGATTCCAAATCATAGTGATCCCCTTTGGTTTTCCAAGGGGGTAAATATTTATGGAAGTAGATTGCCCAGTCTTCCTTCTGCAGAGTGGCTGATGGGTTTGAACTGCTAACCTTTTGGGTAGCTGTCAAATGTCTTAGGTACCATGCCAACACAGATCCTTTGCCTTAAACGAATGCCCTTAAAAGAGAAACAAACAAACAAAAAAAGAGTACTTTTCCTTAAGAGCACTTATCATCAGTTGTAGCTATTTGTTTTATTTTATTTCTTTATTTATTGTTTTTCTTCTTCCTTCAGAATGTAAACTCTTAAAGTCTGTGTACTTATCAGCCAGAAGAGGGCCTACCACATTCCAGATGATAGATAAATATTCCAAAATAATGAATTGATCAATTCATTCATTTAACAAATATTTATTGAGTGTCTATTATACACTTAAGGACTTAGAGTAGATGGAGCTTATTTTATAAAGGGAGTATATAAAAAAATCAACAATAAACTGATTTTAAAAACATGTCTCATGTAGTATGTTAGATGATAAAAGTAGAGCGAGGTAAGGAGGGTCAGCAGTGCTTTGAAAGTGAGTTTATTTTATACAGTTTGGTCAGATTGTGTTTTGGTTACCTAGGAGCTCTGGTAGCATAGTGCCTAAAAGCACTTGACTGCTAACCAGAAGGCTGGCGGTTCAAACCCACCAGCCACTCCTCGGAAGGAAGATGGGGCAATCTACTTCTGTAGTGATACTGCCTCGGAAACCCAAGGAGGGGTCGCTATGAGTCGGGTCTGACTCGATGGCACATAACAATAACAACAACAACAGTGCCGCTCTGACAAGAATATACCACAAATGGGGTGCTTGAATAAACAGGAGTTTATTTCTTACAGTTTGGAGGCTTTAAGTCTAAATTCAAAGTGCCAGGCTCTAGAGGCTGGGTGAAAGCCCCTCAACCTTGGGCTCCAGCTCTGCTTCCTGCTCCCGGCCCACAGAAGCTGGAGGTTTTTATTCACTGAACTGCTGACTGCCGAGGCTGACAAGCCCAAGGTTGACTTGTGATAAGACACAGTCTTGGTATTACCAAACCACAGGGCAGGCTATTAATTTAAGTCCATTAAAAGTCCCAAGATAGGCAGAGCATGGCAGGCTGCTGAACAATGACTTGGCTACATGCAGGGTTCAAACATGCCATAAGCTAGACACCATTCCCCAAGGCTTCTCCTTATATCCAGGAAGAAGACCACATCCCTAAGGCAGCTACTCATCTGATCATAGTAGATTCCTCCATGGAATTGATTACCGGTCTCATTATGAGGCATGACTACATCCAGCTTCCCAGCCACTCAACCAGGTCCAGCCAAGTTGATACACAAACTTAACTACCACAGGTTGAAATGCAGTGAAAACTAATATTTGGACAAAGGGAAGAAGTTTTCAGATGAAATGAACAGCATGGACATGGACAAAGACCCTATTGCATGACTGAGGAGCAGTAGGAAGGCCACTGTGTGTAGAGTGAAGTGAGGAGGAGAGAAACACAGTTGAGGACAGAAATTTAATGGAGGACCCAATCATCTGGTCTTATAAGGATTTCAGCTTTCAATGCAATTGACATGGAGAGCCACAGAGGGTTTTTAAAAGAGGAGAAACATGCTCTGTTTTCTGTTTTTAAAGGAATATTGCAGGTGCTATGTTGAGAATAGACTGATGGATAGTAAGCAAATAAAAAAGGCCACCATGAAGAGGTTACTGTAGTAAGTGAGGTAAGACCTGATGGTGGCTTGGGTGGTAGACACAGTTGAGCTGGTGAGAAGATGTCAGATGCTGGGTTTAAGAGATCATGAATGAATAAATAGGTGAAAGAATGAGTAATATGCATATAACCAAAGTTAGTATTAAGTATTGAGGACTAATGGGAACACATTAGGATATGTATACCAAAAACCAAACCCCTGCCATCAAGTTAATACAGCCTCATAGGGTTTCCAAGGCTGTAAATCTTTACGGAAGCAGACTGCTCCATCTTTCTCTGTAGAACAGCTGGTGGGTTCAAATCACCGATGTTTTGGTTAACAGCCATATGCTTCAACCACTGTGCCACTAGAGATCCTTAGGACATATATAGCTAAGTGTCAATTAGATTATCAGTAAGTCTGAGCACAAATATTGCACATGTTCTGTGTGTTCAGTTCTCCTAGGCTGAATACAGTAGAGGATTTAATAATAATAAAAAATATGACCTCTAGTTTTAAGAATTTGAATGGGCGATGATTTGAAGGAGAAACAGGAAATAATAAATTATAGAAAAAGTTTAAACTTGAGAGTTATATTGCATAATATGGACTTGAAATTTTAAAAGTTTCAGAGGAGAGACATCTTTGATTCCTGGTGATAAGAGATATAGCAAAAATCTAGAACTTGAAAGACAGAAAATATTTGACTAAGTGTTGAGGTATATACAAGGTTTGCTTCATTTGTATATGAATGAAAGTGAAAATAAATCATATGGCAGTGCATATGAAATAAGTATGTTTATAAGGCAATGAGAAGATCACACTGACAGGAAGATAAATTAAGATTAGAAAACACTGGGAATATGAGATGATAAATAGGTGATGACATATTACAGAACACTTGGTCAATTCAGAGCTAATATGTGGCACAGAAGGATTTTAAACACAACAATGAAGTAAACCCAGCATTTTAAAGAATGTAATCAGTTAGTGGGAGCTCTGGTACCGTAGTGCCTATGGCACTTGACTGCTAACCAGAAGGCTGGCAGTTCAAACTCACCAGACTCTCCTCGGAAGGAAGATGGGGCAATCTACTTCCATAGTGATACTGCCTCGGAAACCCAAGGAGGGGTCGCTATGAGTCGGATCTGACTCGAGGTCACATAACAACAACAACAATCAGTTAGCACTCAGCTTATCCTATTGGAAAGGAGAGTGTCATAAGAAATTAATGTTGAAATTCAATATGCTTCATCCTTGACAATTTAAGTTTGCATATAGAGTGGAGGTTTGCATGATATGTAGACTTTATGAGGACTCACAGTGAAATGACCATGATCATCTCCTAGAAGCATAGTGCAGTTAGGAAGGTGCTGGAACTGGGCTTGTTCACACCTTAGAATGAATCAATAGCGTATTTCCTTCTTTGGCTGATTTTTCTTCTTGTTCTCTGTTGTTTTATTTTTCCTCTTCAGAGGTAGTCAGCCAATGCACTGAAATTGCAGGCAAGGCAGAGCGGTGTGGTTTAGGTGCATAAGCTCTAGAGCAAGAATCCATCAGTTCAATCTAGGCCCTAAAAGTTGCTCAAAATATGACTTCAGGCAAGTTAGTCAATCTCTTTAGTTCTCCATTTCCTCCTGTGAAAAGTAGATTGGTAATGGAATTGTTGCAAGGAATAAAAGAACAGATGGCCAAAGAGCACTTGGGGGTAAGTGGCTCTCTTATATGTTAGCTCTTTTTTACTAATTGAATACATATCTAGTAATTGATACAAGTGCAAATTTGAGGGTTGTTAGGAGCCATTGAATTGGCTGTGACTGGCAGAGACCCTGTATACAATGGAATGAAACACTGCCTGGTCCTGCATCATCCTCATAATCCTTGCTATGCTTGAGCCCATCACTACAGTCACTGCATCAATCCATCTCCTTGAGAGTTTTCTCCTTTTTTGCTGACCCTTCTACTTTACTAAGCATGATACTCTTCTCCAGAACCAATCCCTTCTGTCAATTTTGATTGGGAGAAGTTTGATTGGGAGAGAAAAATATTTTTTTTTCAGAAGATTATCAGTAAATAACATATCAGACAAATTTTGCCCCATTCTAGCCATGTGTCTTCTCTAAGCCTTGATTATATTATTTATATAATGTAGATAATAAAATTACCTAATTCACAGTGTTCTATTGAGGACCATGTAAAAAATCCCACAGTACATGCATACAATGAGTTTGGTTTAAGTGTCTTCTGAGTACTAGGCTCTATGTTAGACTTTGCAAATATAGCAGTGAATAAGATGTGCATTGTGCCTACCTCATGAAGAGTTTATAGCTACCTATCAGGTATACAGCAGGTATTCAGAAAATCTTAGTTATTGTTATTATTATTAAAATAGAAGAAATATGTTATTCAAATTTATTTTTCAAAGTTATTTTTCTATTTAAATAATCATGTTTCTGCTTCCATTTTTGAAAAACCTATGTTATTGAGGCTAAGATATATAATAATAAAGTATCCTATTCTATTTAGTTGATCAGAATCAACTTACTGACAATGAGTTTTTATTTTTATCATTATTATCCCATTTACAAACTTAAAATCTGATTTTGTGCAGCAGAATGCCTCCAATAGTGTTTATAAATGAACTTTTTCGTAAGTGGGGAGATAGGAAGAATAGAAGTATGCCTTATTTTAATTGAATCAAAATAACAGCTAAATGAAAGTTTCTGTAAAATAATGATGGCATTTTGCACTTAGAAAATGTGCTAGGTCTCCAAATTGAGAGAAAATTCTCAATAGCCCTAAAAACCAGATTAACAGTGATAAAAAAAAGAGTTATGCCAAAGGGCTCTATGATGTTATATTATGAGAAATCTTGATGTACAACATTTCTCTAAAGAGTAACATATTTTACCCTTTTTGTGTGTTGTAAAGTAGGTTACCTGTTGAATCTTATCGGTACACTCTTTTAGTTCAAGAATGGGACCTTTTGACCTCTTGCTAGGACTCATCAGAGTCTAGAATATGCTCATTCTTGTTTAATATACTAAAGAGCAAAGTCTTGGCTTTCCCCTGTTATCTGGTAACAAAAACCACTAGTGATACAGCTTTCACAGAATGAACTGAATGAAGAAAGATTACAGAGAGGGCAATTAAGAGAGAAAAAGGCTGAAGCCATGGAGTAGGAGGGGACAGAATCAAGTACAATGACAAGTGCTAAAATATGAATTAATTATATAAGAAAAATCCAAATGATCATTGGCAAATTACTTAATTTCTCTGGCTCTCTTTTCTCATCTATAAAATAGGATAATAGACTTTACTTGCTAGGATTATTATATGCAGTTAAATCACACACACACACACACACACACACTTTAACAATGCTGCTTAAATACAGCAAGCACTAGTTAAATGGTTAGTGGTAAGAGTGGTGATTGCAGGTACAGGAACATTGTGGTTTTCTACCTACTACTTCATATATCATTTTCGTTTAGTTATCATATATCATTATCATTCCCCAACAGCCAGTTTTTCTTTACCATCTTATATACATCTTTGAGAAACATTACACTTTAAATCCCCACTGCCTCATACCTTGCCAGATACACAACATGTTTATTAAATTGAATTCACAACACATAGCATTTATCTCAATGGAAAAAAAGAAAAATGGTGAGCATCCCAGAGCAGCCCTCTTTATTTATTCCTAGAAAAAATCTTGTTATTTAAAAAGATGACAGGTTTCTAAGCATTGCAAATAAGCTCTGCGTAAAGATTTCTTAAAGGAGTTATTGGTAGTTTCTTTAGACACAGAGGCTCAGAATTACTGTTTTGGTGAGTGCATCAGTAAACTGCAGGCAGCATATAGAATTAGGCAGAAGTAAGAGAAAAAAGAGAGTGCTTACATTTAATTATGGGAGTACACAGTCCCTGGGCTTGGCATACCCACCATGAGAATTGCCTTCTGATTATTTGAAGTCTGTGGAAGCTGTTCAAGATAAGTGTATCACATTGTCGTATTTGTCTAAACAAATCCATTGAACATTGTAGTCACTATAAATAACTGGAACATACAGAAAAATAGATCTGAACACTACTGAGCAGATGTGGCCCCGCGATGCTGCTAGTACTTTCCTAGTCAAGGGATTTAGGCTTCTGGGGAACACTAGCACACATGACAGTGAGTTTCTCTTCTCAATACAGTGTTATACGACTTTACTCTGTTTCCAGAAAGGAGAAGAAAATGAAGGTCTAAGTTTTCGTTTTCCTCATGTTCTCAGAATTTTGTTTCTGACCTCCTGGAGATAGGTTTCAGGCTCTATAAGAATATCTTTACTACGAGAACATTTTCATTAAAGTATACTTTTAGTCTAGCCTTGCCACTGTTAACGGCATGAAACTGCTCCTAGACAAGAATAAATTTCTTCTCAGGTAACCTACTGGGACTATTCAAAGCATGTTCTAAAATAGTCTGAAAGGAACAAATAATACAGAGTAATTTGAATTGCTGCATGACAAGCAGGAAAATTAAGGCTTAATCAGAGAATTATCCAACTAATTAGGTGTTATTTATTAATGTGTCATGTCTTGTAATAATCTTATCTGTCAGTTTATATGCAAGAGTGAGGATTAAAAAAAGAATTCTAGTAATTTCTGTGACTATATTCCCCCAGCACTGCTCAAAGTTTCACTTGGGTGGCCACATGGATAAAGAATAGAGATCTTAAACTCTTTCTAGCCATTTAAGTAAACGCATGACTCTTATCTCTGTCCTAAACAAGGCTGATTTTAAAGATGGAAATAATAAATATGGCTCATACCTGTTTGGTTTATATATATATATATATATATATATATATAACTAATGACTACTTTCAGAGAGATAAATATTATCCTCTTCCATAGCTTTTTCTTGTACAGGATTTTTGTGTTTGCACAAGTTGATAAGAATAATGGGTTTTGCGACATTAACATTACTGATTGCCGCTGTTCTGCCAGTTCTTTGATATTTGTTGCTCAGTTCTGACTGCTATTCTAGCCAAATATGTTTCACATTTTTGTTTTCCAAAATGTTCTATTTTAATATACAAAAGAACTGTTATTATCAAATAGTAGTAATAATGTTTCTACATTTGAAGACAATCTATTTTGACTGTCTACATCACCATCATTCAAATTGATATGCTTAAACTTGTCCTATTAATCAACCTCACAGTAGTGAATTTCCAGTACCTATTCAGTGCTGATGGTCACAACATGAATTTCAAAACTAAAGGAGGTAACAATTTAGTTAGAAATTATCACAAATAAAACAATGGACAGTATAAATCTCTTGGCAGATTTAAATGAAAGATGGTAATGCTTACATAATAAATCATGTGACACAGGTTATATTACAGAATGGTATAGTGGAGAGGGCCAGTGCAATTAGGACAAGATTCATCAAGGTGTTTTCACTATATTTCCCAGAAGTTTACATTCAGTTTTATTGTTCTTGTTGTTATTAATTACTTCCAGTGAGTTTTGTATTTATTTTTATTTAGATGCTCCGGCTTTTCATCTCAAAGGAGAAAAAAAAAGGTCATATAATTAGGTGCACTTTTTAAAATTAATAATGTTGATAGATGCTGTCACGTCGGTTCCAACTCATAGCAAGTCTATGTAAAGCTGAACCAAAGGCTGCCCAGCCCTATGCCATCCTCACCAGCGCTGCTATCTTTGACCCTATCATTGCATTCACTGGGCCAATCTATCTCATCGAGGCTCTTCCATTTTTTGGCTTGACCCACTACAAGCATGATGTCCTTTTTCAGGGACTGGTCCCTTCTGACAACATGACCAAAGTACAGAAGTCTGGCCATGCTCACTCCTAAGGAGCTTTCTGGCTATACTTTGAAGAAAGATTTGTCTGTTCTCTGGCAGTTTGTGGTATTCTCAGTATTCTTTGCCAAAACCATATTTCAAAGGAATCAATTTTCCTTCAGTCTTCCTTATTCATTGTCCAGCCTTCACATGCTTAGAGGTAATTGAAAATACCATGGCTTGGGTTAAGTACACCTTAGTCTTCAAAGGATATCTTTCTTTTTTTTTTTTTTTTTAACATTTTAAAAGAGATCTTCTGTAGCTGATTTGCCCAATGTAATGCATCTTTTGATTTCTTGACTGCTGCTTCCATGGGTGTTGATTGTGGATCCAAGTAAAATGAAATCCTTGACAACTTGAGTCTTTTATCATGATGTTGCTTATTGGACCAGTTGTGAGATTTTTGTTTTGTTTATGTTGAGCTGTAATCCATACTGATGGTTGTAGTCTTTGGTCTTCATCAGTAAGTGCTTGAAGTCATCTTCACTTTCAGTAAGCAAGGTTATGTCATCTGCTTATAACAGGTTGTTAATGAATCTTCTTCCAATCCTGATGCCATGTCCTTCTAGTATTATTTGTTGAGCATACAGATTGAATAAATATGGTGAAAGCATACAACTTTGATGCATACCTTTCCTGATTTTAAACCATGCAATGTACCCTTTTTCTGTCTGAACAGCTGCATCTTGGTCTATATACAGGTTTCACAGGTGCATAATTAAGGGTTCTGGAATTCCCATTCTTGGCAATGTTATCCATAATTTATTATGATCCACATATGCCTTTGCATCGTAAATAAAACACAGGTAAATATCTGTTTGGTGTTTTCTGCTTCCATCCAAGATCCATCTGACATCACCAGTGACACCTCTCGTCTCACATCCTCTTCTCCATCTGGTTTGAATTTCTAGAATGTATTGCTACAACCATTTTTCATTCTCTTCGGCAAAATTGTATTTTATTGTGTTAGTATTAGTGATATTGTTTGATAATTTCTGCATTCTGTCTGATCACCTTTCTTTGGAATGGACATAAACATGGATCTTTCAAGTTGGTTGGCCAAGAAGCTGTCTTCCAAATTTCTTGGCATAGATAAGTGACAGTTCCAAGCATTGCATCTGTTTACTGAAACATCTCGATTGGTATGCTGTCAATTCCTGATACTTCGCCAATGCCTTCAGTGCAGCTTGGACTTCTTTCATCAATACCATTGATTGGTGATCATACACTACCTCCTGCAATGGTAAAACGTTCACCAATTTTTTGTATTATTCGTAATGCCAAGTGAGAAATCAATAAAGAGTAAAATCTAAACAAAGTTACACTGCACAATATAGATAGTAACCGCACCACTATTTCCTTTCAAATTAGACCCAATTACACTTTAATGGCTGTCTGTTGTCCTTCATACTTAATTATTTATATTACATTTTATAAGTCCTTATTACTCTATTTTATTCAATATTTCACCTGTAGAATTGGCATGTGCTTTCTTGAACAAAAACAAACAAAAATAAAACTTGTCACCTAAAAACCACTTTCTGCTGTAACCATCTACTGTGTAATTAAGAGCACATGCTCAGTGGACAAGATTCATTTGAAACAGTTGGAATCTCCTATAGAAAATGAGGGGAAGTAGAGATGGAAAATCCACCAGTACAGTCATATTGAAGCACTCTGTGAAAAAGAACTTAATGATTTAATATTCTTTTCTATGGTCATGATGTGTGGTGTAAACCTTTTCCATTCTCTATTATTCATGACAATAATTACATTAATAATGGTTTTCTTTTAGAGAAATTTTTTTTCAGAAAATTATAAATAGTCTACTGGTAGACAAGGAGCTCTGGTAGCATAGTGGCTAAGACACTTGCCTGCTAACCAGACGGCTGGCAGTTCAAACCCACCAGCCACTCCTCGGAAGGAAGGTTAGGCAATCCCACTTCCGTAGTGATACTGCCTTGGAAACCCAAGGAGGGGTCGCTATGAGTCAGGTTTGACTCGATAACACATAACAACAACAACAACAACAACTGGTAGACAATGGATAAGTGCTGTCTATTGTTTTTCATGATGAAATAGTATCAATTGTACACAATTTAAATCAAGAAGAGAGATTGGATGAGTTCTAAATGTGTCATTCAGTGAGAATATATTTGTGAATTAAATTGTGGTGTTAAGTCTACAAAATAATAATTATTAATATGTTCACATATTTGAGTATGAAATATTTAAGTTTATATTGTATGCCTGCAGTTGAAAAGGTATGGCATTTTATCATTGTCATTAAAGAAACCTGGAGCTCTGGTAGCATAGTGCCTAAGGCACTTGACTGCTAACCAGAAGGCTGGTGGTTCAAACCCACTAGCCACTCCTCAGAAGGAAGGTTGGGCAATCTACTTCCATAGTGATACTGCCTCGGCAACCCAAGGAGGGGTCACTATGAGTCGGGGCTGACTCGACTGCAAACAACAATAATAACAACAAAGCCAAACTCAAGTTCTTTTTTCTCTTCCTGAAGTAAATTCTACAACTAGAAGGTATCTTTTTATTTAATTGACTTGATGGATCTTCCTTAGGCTTTCATGACTCTTTGTATTGCTTGTGAATATGGAATATTTGCATTCATCAGGGAAAATAAAGAAAAAATAAATAAATAAATTTTTCTGCTGGTAGAGTCAAGGAGGAAGATGATGGGACAATTGCAAAATCCCTTTCTTTTTGCCAAGTATTGTGTGCAAATAGTTAAATGGGATAATTAAAAATGCAAAATTTATTTTCTTATTTTATATATACAAAATTCTACTATAAAAGAGAAATAACACTGCTTTTCAAATGTCACTTGAAAGTTTAAAAAATCACCCCTTGCATTTAAGAAATAACGAGAAGGAATAGTCACAGAGTTTTTGGTAAGCCATAGTATACTAGAGCTAGGAAAGACTTGGGAAGCCATCTATGCATTATCCTACATCTGACCTATAAGAATTTTTGAAAGCTATCAGAGATGATGATGATAATGACAATGACCATGATAACAAAAAATTAACACTTCCTGAGGGCTAACGGTATACCAGGCATTGTGCTAAGCTCTGCACATGGATCTTCTCATTTCATTCACACTACAATCTGAGGCAATGAGTTGTAATCTCCCCACCTCATGTATTAGGAATTTGCTTTATGTGTAGTTGTGGAATTTGTCTCCAGGTCTATGGGGAGAATTGTTCTTGCTGTTAATTGTTGTTGAGTTGGCTCCAATTCATGGTGACCTAATATATAACAGAAAGAAACAGTGCCAGGTCCCGTGCCTTCTTCATGATCATTGGTATATTTGAGTCCATTTTTTTGCAGCCATTGTGTCAATCCATCTCATTGGGTACTTCCTTGCCATTGCTGGTTCCTCCAATTTACCAAACATGATGTCTTTCTCTAGAAATCAATCTGTCGGAGTAGAAGTCTTGGAGAATATTCTACCATACATAGGGTTTTTATTGGCTAATTTTTGGTAGTAGATTACCAGGCCTTTCTTCCTAGTCCGTCTTAGTCTGAAAGCTCCATTGAAACCTGTCCAACATAGGTGACCCTGCTGGTCCTTGAAATACTGGTGGCATAGCTTCCAGCATCATAGCAACATGCAAGCCCTCACAGTACGACAAATTGACAGAGAGCTGGTGGCAGGGAGAATTTACACATAGGTTTTGAAAAAGAGGGTCATTGCCTTAGATTTTCTGTTTTTCCTCCTTTACTCCATTTTCTAAGTGGCATAATTTAAAACAAACTCATTAACTCTCCTTTGTTTATAATTTAACTGTGACATGTACTCCTAAATCTTGCCAATGCAACAACCAAAGACAGCAGGTAATCTGCTGATAACGTTTAGCTGCCTTTCCAGGTTAGTGAAAGATATCTGGTATAGAAAGACAAGCCAAGTAGACTGATTACACATTCAAGAGTACATATCATTGTCATCAATTGTTGAAGTACTCTTGGATGTGGTTGACTTTTAATTTTTCCGGGTATCTGTTAAGTTGGCCATAAGGCCTGATAAAGTATTGACAATTTTTGTGATTAGATTTAAGCGTATTTTATTCTTAATGGTGAGAGTGACAGCAAAGTGAGATAAAAGACAACATAGAATAAACTTATCTCTAAGGTGGTGAGTAGGCCTTGAAGTTAATGAGAATGAAAACTACAGATGATAGTAGTTTGGGGAATTGATTTAGCAATCAATGATGCCAGCTGCTCTCTATCAATAGCCTCTTTGGTAGAATCTTAAAGTCAAACAAGCAGAGGAGATATGAGAAAAGCACTGGGAGAGAAGGTATTATTTAGTCTCCATGTTTAGATAGTCTACAAAAATGTCAAGGCCTCCTACTTCTTAAAGAGTGAATTTGTTATTCTACTTGTAAATTCTTTTAATACATTTTGTAAATATAATGATTTTGTCCTCAAGAAGCATATTTTCTTGTATTTTGTCAAATCTTGGTTGTCACTCTGATTCCCAATGATCAGTATTTAGGTGTAACTTTATTTTGCAGCCTTTGCTTTGAGTAAATCACTCAACTAGGTTGTTTCTCTGGAATGTAATACTAAACATAAAATGTGAGCTGTTATATTTTGACTCCTAAAAAACAAACTCATTGCCATCCAGTTGATTTTGACTCATAGAAACTCCCATTGGGTTTCCAAGGACGTAAATCTTTATGGAAGCAGATCGCCTCATCTTTCTTCCACGGAGCAGCTGGTGGGTTCAAACCACTAATCTTTTGGTTAGCAGCCAAATGTCTTAACCACTACACTACCACATTTTGACTAGGACAGAATAAATGTGCCCATATTCAGGAATATATCTTATTATAATTACCTGATTTTAAAACAGAACACTTATTAGAACTATAACTTCTTCTGTATTAGCAGCAATGACCAATTAAATTAAATGAATAATAGTCCATTATTCATTAGTATGTTAATGGGGAGAGTGAATTGGAATATCTAGGGATATAAATGAAATGAGATTTTTTAACTCAAAATTTTATTGAAATTTTGTGGTTTGTCTGGAAATTCAATTCTATTCAATAATGTACTTTAAAGAATTACACATAAATCTAATAGTTTAATTATTTTCCATGGAGGGAACCTGATTTACAGTAAGATGAACCATAGTTATCCAACAGGTATTCCCATGACTTAGACATCTTGGAGAAGAGGTATCCCTACTTTGATAATGAATCTTAGATATCTTTAAAATTGTAAAACAGCATCAAAGAGACTTGATTTGAATCAGTTATACCGTTGACTATTGAATTAACATAACTGCTTCTCTAAAATATGTTTGTTTTTTTCAAATTTTAATCATCTTCTAATGGAGCAAGGGTTATAATATCCATTAATATCATTCTGTTACAGTATTACACACTACATTTCAGATGTGTTTTCTTTATTTTAAAATGATATAAAATTCTAACACATTAGAAAAACATACTATTTGTCTGTAATTAATTGAAGTTCTTTAGCACTATTCTAATTTCATCATATATTTAGTTCTCTCCCTGTCCCTTTATGATATTTCTAAAATAAATATCAACAGAAAGATGATATGCTGCTGTGCAAAGAGCACAGGGCTGGAAATCTGCATCTGTTGTTGTTGGTGATGTGCACCATTGAGTTGATTTCAACTTAACACTGACACACTGACCCTATCGGACAAAGTGGGCACTCTGGTGGCATAGTGCCTAAGGCATTCCTTAATGCCTTCCTTCAGAGGGAAGAATGGACAATCTAATTCTGTAGAGATACTGACTTGGAAACCCAAGGAGGGGTCACTATGAGTCGGATCCAACTCAATGGCAGTACATTATAGGACAAAGTAGAACTTCCCCATATGGTTTCCTGGGCTGTCTTCATGGGAGTAGATCTTCAGGTCTTTTCTTGTGCAGAATGACTGGTGGGTTTGAACTGCTGACCTTTCAATTAACAGGTGAGCACTTAACCGTTGTCCCAGCAGGGCTTCTGTATACATTAGTACTACTGATTTATCACTTGGGTGAATATAGCAAGTCATCAACTTTTCATTGGGCATTCATGGTCTCAAGGAACTCTAAGGTGTTCCCTAACACTAAAATGTTATTGAAGTTACATATGTGGGTACAGAATCTTTAAGATGAAACATACCATGATTGATAATTCATCTAATCTGTCCTAGATAAAAGAAGCTATGTTGTTGTTGTTATGTGTTGTCAAGTCAGACCTGACTCATAGCGACCCCTCCTTGGGTTTCTGAGGCAATATCACTACGGAAGTAGATTGCCCAACCTTCCTTCCAAAGAGTGGCTGTTGGGTTTGAACCATGAGTCTTCTAGCTAACAGTCAAGTGCCTTAGGCACTACACTACCAGAGCTCCTGAAGGAAGCTATAGGTATTCAGAATACACTACAAGTGTTAGGTCTTGATTGGACCATTGGACTAATTAAGTCACTTTTGTTCATCTTTGAGTTTTAACTCATTTTTTTTCCCCGCTAAATGTGGATCAATATATCAATACTTCACTTTCATGGAGAGTTTAGTGTTTCACTAATAAAAGCTTCCCACAGAACAAAAAATAAATACTTTGATCTGGAACTCTAAATAATTGTAAAAAAATATTTTTAAGTTTTATTATATATTTTGGTGTAAATATTTCACACTTCATTAAGAAATAAAAATTACATGATTCAATCTACTCATTTTAAAATACTTTGAAAAAGTATAGCCAAGTGGCATTTAGCAAGTCAGTTTTTTGTTAATTGATTTAATATTAATGTTTCCCTTCAATCATTAATATTTTTTCTTTACCAAATATATATGGATTGTCTAATATATTATAGATGCTATCTTCAAGTTATACACACTCTAGTAGGAAAACAGACTTGCAAATTGAAAAAAATATCTTGAGGACCAGAGGTTAAAGTGTATACCAAGTGCTCTGGCAGCATAAAGAGTTCTCAGGGGAGTGGGATAGAAGGGAGTCAAGAAAGATAAAACAGCTAACGCTTCCAGGAATTATTGGAATCTGACAGGTTCTAGGCAGTTTTATCCCTGAGAAATTGAACTCCCACAGCTATTGAACACTTAACTGGATGATTCAGTGCAAGTAGTACATTTACATTCTGGGCACATGAGATGGTTTTCTTTATGTTTGCTTTTGTAACTGAGAAAGTAGTTCATCTAATTTGCCTCAGTAGTCTCTTTTCCTACCAAGTTTGGCCTTTGTCCTTAAAGAAAAAAATATATACTTCTGTGTTTATTTATATCTTTAATATTTACTGCCTCCCCTTTGCCTCTTTCTGTATGCAAATACCATATGATTAGGGGTTGAAAGAGATATTATTTGGATAACTATAAATTAAAGAAATGTGAGTAAGTAATAATGCTGAAAGTTTAAAAAATATCCCAGCTGACATCTGCTTGGATTCCTGAAATAGGATCAGTTAACATATTTGTCTTTAAAACACTAGACCTCTTTGATAGGATTCTTAAAGCAATTCAATATCTAATTAAGTTTAAATTTGCTTTGACCAGTGAAGAACTTTGAAATTTCTTAACTCAAAAGTGAATACTTACATGTCTCCCCAGTAACAGGTCAACAATGAGGTATATAGCTTAACTTTGCAAATAGATTATTAAATAAAAAGTAAAAGAAAATGTAGAAAACAGCAAAACAAAAGAAAACAATCCTTTTATTTTATATAGGGTCTCCTTTCAGTGTGTGACCTTAATTAAGTCACTTATTGTTCCACAGACCATTTAGTTCAGTGGTAGTGCCTAAGGCATCTGACTGCTAACTAGAAGGCTGATGGTTCAAACCCACCAGTCCCTCCTCGAAAGGAAGGTTGGGCAATCCACTTCCATAGATATACAGCCTCAGAAACCCAAGGAGGGGTCACTCTGAGTCGAATTGACTCAACAGCAGTGAGTTTTTTTTTTTTTTTTTTTGGTTTTGTAAAATTAGAATGTAGGGATAGCTAATCTCGAAATCTCTCCTACCTCCCAAAACTCTATGAGTATGATTATACAGATCTATTTTTATTCTTCCCAAACATCAGAGATTCTGTCACATATAAGATACAAGAATTAATGAAACCATGACATGATCTTGAATCAGTCAACCATCATTTTTTCTGAGTGGTTATGTAATAGCAATTTTTTCCTACTTTATAAATTGAGGATGAAGAGAAAAAAAATACTAATATCACCTTTATCATTTTTAATCAAAAGAATGTATTAAATATGTATTTGGCTACTATTTCTTGATTTGTATCAAAGTGAATATGCAAATATATAATAACAAAGAGAAATATTAGGGAAGCTTTTTATCAGGATGCAAAGAAACCTTTCTAGTAGAAACATTTTGGCCTGGAGGGTGCTCTTTGATCTAAGAAGTTGAAGCTTTTGGTGATTTACATACCTTCATAGTAGGGTCATGTAGCCAATATATATTAAATATTCCATTTGCTAGAAACTTTTCTAAAAGTATATAGGAAAAAAGACTTGACAATTCATTACCTATAAGATATATCATTGGAATGATCCAATAAAATAGCTATGGTTTCTCCTTCAGTGTCCTCTGGCAAAATTAAAACTATGTAATGCACATGACAAGAACAGTCAAGCAATTAGCCCATAAACAGCAGCTATCTAGAAGAATGGAAAATTTGAAACCCCACTCTGGATATTATCTTTCTTATTTTCTCCCAGATGTTCAAGTCAATTTGTCAAAATCATCTTTGATTTCTTTTTCTCACTTCCCACATCAAATCATACAAATGTTCCATTGAGTCTACTTTACAAAATATCTTGAATTGTACAATATCTTATTTTTTAATTGACCATAGTTAAAATTGTTACCCACTACCCTGAACAGCACTTCTTATATTTTTTCCTTGCTATTTTTTTTTAAATAAAGCATTTATCTCCATTTAACTTAAATACTACTTTCTATCTTTGCCCACTAGAATCTGAGCTCCATGAATTACTATTTTTTTTTTTTTTTTGTTGTTGTTGCTATAACTTCAAGTCTTAGAAAGGTACTGTTTTTGTTACCTAGTGCCACTCCAAAAGGCATATACCACAAATGGGATGCCTCTAGCAAACAGGAGTTGATTCTCTTATAATTTTGTAGGTTAGAAGTCTGAGTTCAAAGTGCCAGGCTCTAGGGGCTGGATGAAAGCCCCTCAACCTTGAGCTTCAGCTCTGCTTCCTGCTCGTGGGTCACTGAAGCTGAGGCTTTTCTTCACTCAGGCGATTGATAGCTGCTTAGGCTGACAAACCCATGGTCAATAAGTAATAAGGCACAGTTCCAATATTACAAAACCACACAGCAGGCCATTAATTCAAGTCCATTAGAAGTCTCAAGATTGGCAGAACATGGCAGGCTGCTGAACAATGACTCAGCTACATGCAGGGTTCAAGCATGCCATAAGCTAAAGACCATTCCCAAAACTGCTGCTTATATATGTGGAACAGAACACATCCCTAAAGTAGCTACTCAGCTGCTTGTAGTAGATCCCACCATGGAGTTGATTGCCAGTCCCATCATGGGCAATAACTATATCAAGCTGACCGGCCACTCAAAACCAGGCCCAGCCAAGTTGACAACAACCTTAACTACCGTATTACCTACGACTGAGTAAAAAAACAAAACAAAACAAAAAAACTCATTGCCTTAGAGTTGGTGCCAATTCATAGCGACCCCTCCTTGGGTTTCTGAGGCAGTATATCTACAGAAGTAGATTGTCCAGTCTTCCTTAAGAGGAGTGGCTAGTGAGTTTGAACCACCAGCTTTCTGGTTAGTAATCAAATGCCTTAGGTATTATGACACCAGAGCTCCTAAGACTGAGTACAAAAAAACAAAACAAAACAAAAAAAAAAAAACACCAAACCCAAACCCACTGCCATGGAGTCAAATCCAAGTCACAGTGACACCCCCCCCCCCTTGGCTTTCTGAGATGGTATCACTACAGAAGTAGATTGCCCAACCTTCATTTCGAGGGTTTGAACCACCAGCCCTCTGGTTAGCAGTCACATGCCTTAGGCACTATGCTGCTAGAGCTAAGTATTTATTTCATGATATAATGAATTTCCATCAGCCACTACTTGGAAGGAAGGTTGGGCAATCTACTTCCGTAATGATACTGCTTTGGAAACCCAAGAAGGGGTCGCTATGAGTTGGGTCTGACTCGAGGGCAAATAACAACAACAATGAATTTCCACTGTAATCCACCTTATCCAAACTAAAATCATTGTTCACTTAGGTGATTATAAGTCTCCCAATTGCTCTCCTCTCTGCCCCTCATATGTCTCCCTGTATAATTTTTCTTTTTCCACACAGTAGCCAAAATGATCTTTCAAAAACCTGTGTGTCTGTTAGATAGGTAGAGAAAAGTATTGATTTGGGTGAAGAGAAGGGCAATGTACCAAATGTGAGTGATCAACATGGTGATATTGAGAAAGAGGAAGACATAGAGAGGTACTTGGGAGGTGCAGAAAACAAAGATGAACCCTTCTGCACATACAACACTGCATTGTCAGTGAAGGCAAACACAGTTATATGTTTGGATAGGTGGGTGGACAGGCTGAACTATTAGGTATGTCTGTACAGTGGGGAGTGTACCAAGACCATATATAGGGTTCTCCAAGTGTATTTGTATATTATGTAAGAATTCCCAGGGGTACAGTAGAGCTGACAAGGGACAAGATTATAGTCACTTCTTGGTCACAGCCAGCTATTCAGAGGGACTGAGTAGTTGAACCTGTGGGCTTGAGACCATAGTCTCAGGAGAAATCAAGCTCAATTGGCATAACATACTGCACAAAACGTAGTTCTACCTCCTACTTTGGTGAGTAGTGACTGGGATCTTAAAAGCTTGCATGTAGCCATCTAGATGCAATGATGGGTCTCTCCTCATCCAGAGCAAAGAAGAATGAAGAAACCAAAGATTCATGGAAACAATTAGTCCTCACGACTGGTACGCTATGCAATCCTCAGCCTAGATGACTATGAGACCAGAAGAACTAGATGGTGGCCAGCTATCACTGTCAACCACTCAGAGGGGGATCTCTGTAGGATATCCTGGATCAAGAGGGAGAACAATGTGGAACAAAACTCAAAATCATTTTTTGGGGGAAAAAAAAAAAAAAAAACCTAAAAAAAGGGGACCAGGTTTGCTGGTCTGATAGAGCCTGGTGGAACCACTGAGACTATGGCCCTTAGCTGCCCTTCAGATCAATTCAGGTCTGTAATTGAACCCACACCTGTGGCTTCCAGCCAAACAAAAGACAGGCATAAGAGTTGAACATGTACCTGAGGTAGATACACTTCTTGGAGAGATCAATCATGGGAGAAAGAAGGGCTGTTTATGCACAAGGAGACAGTTCAGGGGGCAAGCGTGCATGGAGGGATGGACAGAGGGAAGAGGTAGCTATGGGGAGGAAGTGGGAGGGGAGCTGTTGCATTGGGGTAAATTGTGGTCAACGTCATGAGACAACGTGTGTGTGAACTACTGTATGGAAAATGAATTTACTCTGTAAACTTTCACCCAAATCACAATAAAAACAAACAAACAAACAAAAACCAATGTGTCACATTACAACCCTTCAAAAACTTACCATTGCCCTTAGAACAAATTAAAATTCACCTGAACAACCTACAATGCTCCTTGTGAGATGACTGTGAGCTACAGCTCCATTGACCTTCTAGCACTCCAGGACTTTCCTAATTTCGGGCGTTTAAGATGTTATTCACAGAGATCTTCCTGAGGCTTAATCCTTTGTATTCAAGCCTGAGCTCAAATGCCCCTCCCTTGGATAGAGAACCATGGCATACTTTGTGCACACAGAGTACAGTTGAGCACTTCCACAAAGACCTCACTCTGCTTCTCTCCTTGGGTTGGGGCTGCAATTGCCTTGCAAGATAATTGCCTGTGTTTTGTTATACAATTATTTATTTTGCACAAATAAAGCCTTCCTGGTCAAATCTTGGCACCAGGTGTTGCACACCCAGATATGACATCTTTTTCTAGTTTGTACAAACCTCCATCTATGTTAGTGGTGGCCCTATTTAGAAGATCCTTGCCTTATTACCCAAATTAGCATGGTCTCTCTCCTAGTCATTCTTTGCCTTGTCACCCTGTTTTGATGTCCCTGCATATATGAGAATTGAAATGACCTGCCTTACTTGGTTATTACCTATCTCTCTCCAACTTAACTGTAAGCTCCATGAAAACAGAATCTTCTCCATCTTCAGTTTCCCCCCTCCACCCCCACTCCTATTGCTTTCATTTTTATCATTGTCTCCATACAATAACCACAACCTAGCTGAAACAGGTATTGTTATATACACTTTACGATTAAACAAATGAGACCTAAAATTAAGTTATAATTGCCTGGGTATTGTTTGTCCCTTCCACAAGATCAAATTTCTTCAGGAGACTCATTCATGTCTTGTCCTTCACTATACACCAGTACTTCTTTGGTTCAAATCATGCATATGTTGTGTGATGGCTACTGAAAAAATATGTTTAAATGTTTAATGAATAAATGGGAGTCTTGACTGTTGTTGTTGTTATGTGCCGTGGAGTCGGCCCCGACTCATAGCGACCCCTCCTTGGGTTTTCGAGGCAGTATCACTACGGAAGTAGGATTGCCCAACCTTCCTTCCGAGGAGTGGCTGGTGGGTTTGAACTGCCAGCCGTCTGGTTAGCAGGCAAGTGACTTAGCCACTAGAAACTTCAAATCCCAGTCCCTTAGCTTACACGACCCTGAGACCAGAAGATCTAGATGGTCCCATATTACTAATGTCAACCTCTAAGGGATCAAAATTGGAGATCCTGGATAGAGTGGGAGAAAAATATACAACAAAATTAAAAAACATATAGAAGACCAGGATTACTAGTCGGATAGAGACTGATGAAACCCCTGAGATTATGGCCTCTAGTCACATTTTGGGCCTGGAATTTAGCTCATTCCCATGGCTTAATTCTCAGCCAAACTAAAGACAGGCTTATGAGCTGAACAACTATATAGAGGAGATGCACACCTTAGAACAATCAACTATGGGAGATCAGATGGGCAAAATTTGTGCAGGGAGAAATGTAGGGAGGTTGAAATGCACTGGAAAGAGGCACACGGGGCAAAGGTAACCACAGGGAGGAAGTAGGAAGAGAGTTATTACATTGTTGGGGTTGTAATCAATGTTACAAATATGTATGAATAGTTGTGTAGATAACAAATATACTCTGTACAATGTCATCCAAACAATAATAAAAAGTTAAAAAACAATCCTAGTCCCTAGACTTGTACAAGATACCACAGCCATACAATATATTGTAAGATTTACAATCACAAATTAAAATACATCTTAGATATTATAATTGAATCTTTGTATTTAAAACTTTTGCTCCTGAGTGAGGGAGAAAATGATTAGTTTTAAAAAAAACAGAGATTGGATAAAATATTCTGAGATCATTCTGTGTTTGGAACTAAACAAGGCAGAAGTTGTAAAATGGAGACCTTTTCTTTCTCCTTATTTTTCTGTATCTCTGTCTCCCTCTGTTTCTGTCCTTTTCTATCTTTCATTCTCTGCCTTCACTCCTCTTCTCTCTCTCTTTCACTCACTCCCTTTCACTCTGCTTGACCTTTGCATATAACTATGCAGATTGCCATTGGGATGACTGAAGAAAGAAAAAGGAATGAAAATTTCAAGTGTGAAATTTAGTAAAATAGAAGTTGAAGGTGTAAAAATGCTTATAGTTGAAATAAAAACCTCTTCCCTGGCGCACCTTACACAAACTCCTGAACTGTTTGATTCCCCATACAAGAGATCCCCACGTTATAGGCACATTTGCAAATGTGGAATTATTACATGACTGGTGACTCACATAATTTTTAACAGATGGGACCCATGTCACAGTTCTAAAGAATGGAACTGCTCGATCTCTTTCTGTGACTTCTTCAAGGGATCAAAGTGGGCTTGAGACCTAGGAAATAGAGAAGTGATTAAACCCATTTCCACTGAATCAATTCCAACTTCTAGTGACCCTATAGAACAGAGTAGAATGGTCACGTAGGGTT
The DNA here is from genome assembly GCF_000298275.1 of Orycteropus afer afer. Classification (NCBI taxonomy): domain Eukaryota; kingdom Metazoa; phylum Chordata; class Mammalia; order Tubulidentata; family Orycteropodidae; genus Orycteropus; species Orycteropus afer. Next base: position 766,349 of record NW_006922093.1, on the reverse strand, counting down.
TTCAAAGCAGTTGGTGGGTTTGTACCACTCACCTTTCAGTTAGCAGCCCAGTGCTTAACCACTGCATTACCATGAGTCCTTGGAGAGTGATTAGTACCTCAAATTCGTATAGTAACATTTCTTCATTTTGTAAGTGGTCTAAAAGTACAGGGCAGGAGAAAGAGACAATAAGGAAATTTGAAGGTCAACAGGCCCTATTAATTCAGGACCCTTTGACAATCTCATGTCTCATTCTAAAATACCAAATCACATTTTCATTTAATTTAGTATTTGTTAAATTCTAAACTTTAGACTCTGAGTATTTACATGTTATAAAAACAGACAATCTAGGAACCCTGTGTCAATATAAAATCAGTATTTTTGCTCTAACCTTCTTGATTATCATTTTCTTGGTCACTCAGATCATCCCACTTTACTTTTAGATTTGCAGACACTTTCATGAAGGTTAAACTTCCTGGGTGAGGCAAAACGGTAAGTGCTCACTCGTTAACAGAAAGTTTGGTAAACTGAGTCCACCCAGAGGTGCCTTTGAAGAAAGGTTTGGCAATCTCTTTCGGAAGAATCAGCCACTGAAAAACTTAATGAACTCAGTCCCCCTCTGACACATGTAGGGAGTGGGAGTTGACTCCACGGCTGCTGTTTTGAACCTTCAAGAATTAATTGGGATAGAGTTTGTAAAAATTTCACACTTTCTACTATTTAAAAATATTAATGAATTTTAATTCAATGGTCACTTACCAAAGATCCTCACACCTCCTCCTTCCTAGGATTTATGGCAATTCATTGTTCGCCACACTAGAGTCCTTTCCAGAGGGTTTATATTCCTTCGGTGAACATATATATCTCTTAATACCTCCAGGAAAACACAACAGAGGCCAAGGAATAAAATATCTACCAGACATTAGAGAAAAAATATTGTCAACAGTTTTTACAAGTTTTAGGAGGTAGGCTTTAGTTGTCTAGAAATTGTTTTCAACCAGGGAATGGTGTTTCATAAAGAAACTAGATACATTCAACTTTAGTATAATGAATTCTTTCTTACTTCACACAATCTGAATTCAGCTCATAGCCTCCTACTTGACTTGAGATTCTGAGTAATCCCATTTATCATTTCTAACAGAGTAAAGAAAACATCAGTAACTGAGATCATTAGAAGCAATGTGCACTGTATACTATCCCCAGTGGAATGTGACTAAACCAAAAACAATGAAATTGACTTATGTGAGAAAAAACTCAGAACAATAAAATATTGGCAGCTTACAAACATGCCATTCAGGTATTATGGAAATAAGCCAGTCAAAATCACTCAAGGCACAAAAATAAACTAAACTTACTGTGTTTGAATGTCAGAAGGATTTTCAGGTAATAGCTTGTAAAATAAAGGACACCTTTAAAGTTCCAAAGTAAATCTCAGAAACCTAGATCTTTCCTTCAGAGAGTAACAGTCCTCAGGAATTCTAAAGGAAAAGATTCCCAATAAAATCATAAGCTTTTTTCTTGTAAATGGGTTCTGCTGTTTCTGTCGTGTTTAATTTTATATTATGTCTTTGTTTTCTTATTTCAAATCCTACTTCAAATCCTTTTATACAATTAGATAAAATACAAATTGTAAATACATTATGGGAGAAAGACAATATTTTTCTGGGTTGGGTGGTTAATCATTTAGTCTTCATAACAACCTTAAAAACTTAGTCTCATTTTGTAGAGGTCTATTTGAGTCTTGGTCTCTACAAGAGGTTTTTTAAGTTCACAAAGCTAAAAAGCCTATATAGATATTACTCCTAAGCATAAGGTCTTACATAAAACAACATGACTTTCATATTTGCTTTGTGTTATAAATGTAATTGTATGTTTAATATAATTTATTATGTATAATCTGGTATATGTTAGATAATAATATGTTCACTCACATAGCAAAATGACCTTTGGTTTTAATCTGGTTCTCTGACATTATTTGAGCATAAAAGAAATCTGTTCTGTCTGACAATTAAAGCCATGTGACATGCCCAAGTACGAAGTGGTTGATTTGTACAAACATGGATCCCAAGCACATAATTCTCCTCTCACAGCTGTCCCCGTGGAGGCAAGAGGCCCTCTGGCTTTCTCTTCTCTTTTTCTTGCAGTCCTACTCCCATATTGTGTCCACTGCCTCACTATCCTGCTGTCCGTCACTTTAGAGAGCACAGTGTAGTCACTTGTAGTTGAAGAGAATTTCTGATATAAACTGGATAATGTACTTCATCTTATAGAAGCACCAGTTTGATTCTTTTGATATTTCTACCCTGGGTAGCACACAGAGTTTACACTAGGCTAATAACCCACCAGCCACTCCTCGGAAGGAATGTTGGGCAATCCTACTTCCGTAGTGATACTGCCTCGGAAACCCAAGGAGGGGTCACTATGAAGTCAGGTTTGACTCGACGGCACATAACAACAACAATAACCAAAAGATTGGAAGTTCAAATCCACAGAAGAAAGATCTGGTAATCTATTTCCATAAGATTGCAGCTGAGAAAACCTTGTGGGGTACAGTTCTACTCTGACACACGGGTTGCTATGAGTCTGAATAGATAGGGCAGCAACAGTTTCTTTGGATATACTTTGCCTGACGGGCTTTTTTTTTCATGAGATAGACTCTGCTTGGAATAGCTCCCTCTTTTCAACTCCACCTGTACCTGGAAAATACCTTCCAGGCCTCTACATGCAAGTTACAATTAATCTCCTCCAGGCACCTTTTAGCCATATCTCTTCTGTACCCATTTTCACTCTGTATTAAAATAATCCGTCTCTAAGTCACCTTCAGCTAGTATATTGGGAGTTTCTTGAAAGCAGGGTTGCTGGTTTATCATTCTTCAGCATTGGTACATAATAAATCCTTTATAGAGTTATTTTTAAAAAAATACAGTACTGATAGTTACCTCCAGGTAAATCTCACAATATTTTATAATGTAATTTATGTGTAATTCTCTGCAAAAGAACCTCACAATTTTGAAAAAATATTCTTGAAGAGTTCATCAGAACCATAAAAGATTATGATAATACATCTACCATTGTTCACAGAAGTACGGGGAAAGATTAAAGGCAGCTTAGATTGAACTGGACACCAATACATGGAAAAATTTTTGAAAGTCTTAGAACTTAGAAACAATTAATTTATATTTGTGGTCATTTAATTGTGCCCATTTAATTTGACTCATTTCCAAATTCAGACTCTCCCTAGATTTTAAAAGTTGCAGTTGCCCATCCATCTTATGTCTGTTTTTTCAATCCAACTCTCAAGCGAGACTTGAGAGCCAGTCTTTGCAAGGATATATATCTCTTTGACCCTAAGTAAGGTAGAAGACTCAAGGTAGAAGTTTCATGCCTCTGTTTCTCCCATATGCACTTGTCGTCGTCCCAATATGAGATGAGCCTCTTGCCATTCATTCTCAGGCTGAGGAATGTTAAGCACTGGAACACTGGAGCCTGCATGGAAATTTACCTGTGTCTCTTAGGGGCTGAGTGGTCAGAACCACTGTTCACCTCCAAAAGTGTATCATGATATTTATACCTATGTCCTAAGGATTTTATGAAGATGAAGAGACTTAATACAAGGAAATGGTTCAGCATTGTTCTAGGCATATAATATAAAACCAAAACAAATCCACTGCCATTTAGCCAATCCCAACTCATAGTGACCCTTGAGGACAGAGTAGAACTGCCCATTAAGGTTTCTGAGGCTGTAAATCATTATGGAAGCAGACTGCCTCATCTTTTTCCCATGAAGCAGCTGGTAGGTTCGAACTGCTGACTTTTTGGTTAGCAGTCATATGCTTTAACCACTATACCACTATAGTTCCTTGGCATGTGATAAATAATCTATAAATGTTAGGGAAAAGATATGTGCATCAAACCTGTTTTTAGTGTGTTCAATCTTTCCTTTCTTCCTGCTCAAAAAAAGAACTTCTATATTGTATTTTGTTCCTATCAAATCTTTGCTCTGAAGAAAAAAATATGGGTTAATATTTTTCTAGGTATATGGTCTGCATGTTTTAAAACAATATGCTTTGCCTTCATGCATACTTGAATATGCCCAAATTGCCGACCTGCATGGTTCTACTAACTAGAAGAAAACCCTGTAATGCATGGAGACTAAGGTCTATTTGGCATGAGGGCCTAACCTTAGGATTCTGCCCTTCTCAGCATCGTGGAATGTGATGTGTGTGCAACTCCGACTGCTCTGCTTACTAAACTACACTTCACTGCAGAGAACTAATTTTGACAAATTCTATAAAAGGAAAACTTCTGGTAAGCAGGCAGGTCTGCTGACATTTGATAATATCTAGTTGTGAGTGAGATTTTAGAAGGCACACCTGCCTATGTCGATTCCTGGATTTAAAAAAAAAATGCAGCATGAGTCTATGGAATGAAAATTAATGATAAAACATTTTGCAAGCATTTCATATGGGATCATATGTTAGCTAATGTTTACAGTTCATGGCCCGGTTGGTTTTAGTTAATTAAAGAAATCACTTGGGATAAGGAAGCACTGAGAAATGATTGTGGGTTTTTATACAGTTCATAATAAGCCCAGAGACTTGAGGGAGCATTTCAAGGTTCTATAAAACTGAATATATTTTCCCTTTGGCTCATTATTTACTTAACTACAGGTCATTTATTTTGGCAGGAGAAAATGTACCTGTTCAATATCGAAAGGCCTATGAATTTCATCCTTCTTTCATTGTCCTATTATATCATTTTAAATTTTTGTGGTTAAATGAAAAGATCATTATTTTTCTATATATTGGGACTCCTCTCAGCTTCTGCGATTTTAGTTTCCATAATTTAAAGTGCATATTGAAAATAAATTGCTTTATTTGATCTCATGTAGATTTTCCATTAATGAAGTCCACTAGATATATTAACTTTGAATATACGTCTATGAAAAATAATATATTCAGAAATAGGTCTGAGGATAACTGAATCTGTGAATGTATCCATTTAAAGATCTCACCTAATAACAGTTTTCTTATTGCATAATAATATGAATTTATATTCAGGATGATGAATTATTCATGTTGGGGACAGATCTAGCTACTTTAGTTATAAATATTAAATTTGCTAATAATTTTTTCCCCACTACTTACTCCTGCCTTGTGTACACAGGACAAAGCCCAGCCTTACCACCTCCGTTACCTACAGAACAAGCTTCCAGACCCACTCCAGTATCACCTACTACTGAAGGCAAGTAATTAATATTAGTTCCAAAGCTTTATTCTACATAAGTAGAGTAGAATGTAGAGAAACAAAACAAAATTGTTATAATAGCAACAACAAAACCCAATATTTTCTTACATAGCTTTAGTATGCCTAAACTACTATTTACTTTTTCTGAAATTCTAATTTGCTCCTATTTAGAAAACCAGGCGTTTCCCCTTAAGAATCTATTAAGAAGGATTCTCAGCTTGGTAACCAGCCAGAAAGCACAGAAGCACAGGGAGAAAGACAGTGATTTGCCTTGCATTTTTTTCTGTTTTACCCCATTTTGCTCAGTGTGCGCCTTAACTTGGGTGACAGAGTTTCTAGTTTGAATCTGAGCTCCACCTCTTCCTAGTGACATAAATTTCCGAACGATCTTACAACACCTGTGAAGTCACTATTATTCTTCTCCCATCTTGTTGTTGTTGTTATGTGCCTTTGAGTTGGACCTGACGCATAGCGACCCCTCCTTGGGTTTCTGAGGCAGTATCACTATGTAAGTAGATTGACCCAACCTTCCTTCTGAGAAGTGGCTTGTGAGTTTGAACCACCAGCCTTTTGGTTAGCAGTCAAGTGCCTTAGACACTACACTACCGGAGCTCCCCCTCCCATCTCAGAGATGATGAAATTCATGAACAATGAATTTATACAACTTCCCAAATATTTGTATTTTCATATATATATGAGCATGGTGGCATAGTGCCTAAGGCATTTGACTGCTAACCAGAAGACTGGCAGTTCAAATCCATCAGCCACTCCTTGGAAAGAAGGTTGGACAATCTACTTCCGAAGTGATACCACCTCAGAAACCCAAGGAGGATTACCTATAAGTCGGATCTGACTCTACAGCAGTGAGTTTGGTTTGGTTCTCGCTCTCTCTCTATGTATGTATATATATTTATATGTAGCTCTGTTAGCATAGAGGCATTTGGTTGCTAGCCAGAAGGCTGGTGGCTCAAACCCACCAACTGTTCATGGGAGGAAGATGAGGCAATCTACTTCCATAAAGATTTACAGCCTTGGAAACCCAATGGGGGTCACTATGAGTTGAGATTGACTTGATGGCAGTGGGTTGGGTTTGGTGTGTGTGTATATATATATATATATATATATATATATATATATATACTGCTTAAATCAACAAACTGTACAGAGGGAAGTATCATAGTGTACAATTTTCTAGGAATTTTAAATCATATGTTTAAGTTTTCATTCATTCAAGCCTTCTACTAGTATTGATAAAATCCCAAGCATAAGAATGTGTTGGATTTTGTCCATATTACTGGACAGTCACAATACTTAAAAACAGTTCCTTTCTGCTAATATTCAGTTTTCAGATATAAAAGCACAACTAAAACCTCAAAGTCAAGCGACTCCCTACTCTTTTGCATGAGTATGCATGGAGGTGTCTCCTCAGCCTACAGCCCCCTTCTCACCCTGGCTCTGTCCCACACTGTTACCAAATAACCTGTTGGCTTTGGCCATCCCTTGAGACTAGGGCTGATCACCGTTGTGAAGATTTATAAAGAAGAGGAGCCTGTAGGACATGGCGTCAGAGTTGGGGATGCCTTGAAAGAAATTTCAGGGTCCTGATACCTGGGATATGTTAAGTGACTCCAGGTGGAGTCAGTCAGTGCACAGAGTCCTAGCCCCAGGCAGGATACAGCCAGAAGAGGGTTAAGCAGAGCCCTGGAAGTTACAAAGCATACTAGAATGACCCTGGTTGGTGGGGATTAATCGGTGTGCCGATTACCACAATATGAAAAGCACCAACACACTAGTCAGCACAAAACACAGTAAAAGCATAGAAAGGGGAGATTGTAGCTCTGACTGGGGCAAGCGTGAAAGCCCCTGGGAGCTTCTAAGCAGAGAATTGCCAACTTGCATCATTTTATAATTTATAGAAGTTAAATATTTTTAAAATCATCTTAACACACAAGGCTCAACTATAGCTAAATCCATACTGAAGGCAATAGAACAGTTACGAGTCATTTCATCCTGGTTACTATTCTGTATCATTTACTTAAAGAGTAAGAAAGTGAATTAGACAAATTTTATGGAACTCAGTTCCCTTCCCCCTGTGAAAAGAGAGAGAGAAATCAGAATAATTTATTCTACCATTCATGTGACTTGAGATAACTTTTCACGAAACTGACAAGTGACTCTATCTCACTGCCCAAATGTACAGGACGAGAGACAGCCTATGAATAATAGTGTCACCTTCAGTTGCATAGGATTCTAATTCTGTTGTTGTGAGATGGACATAAATCAAGGGACTCAGACTCTCCAACTTGCAGCAGACTTTGATAGTCAGATTATTCAAATGTTTGTCTCTATCTTATCACCTAGCAGAGGCTCATAAAATACCAAGTGGCAAGTGTAATGCCTATCAATCTGTCACTTGGAAAGGATGTGCCATTTGTTAAGTAGGACACTTAGGTTTCTATTGTTATATTTAAAGAGCAATTTAATTTGACATTTCGTTTCTAGAACCCAATAATACATTTAAGTGGATAAAATAAAGGTGTGAAAGTTTCTCAAAGTGTTTCAAAAGTAGTGTGTCTTTTGTTAGCATACACTTACAATGTGCAAAGCCCGAGTCTGCACTGAGGATGGTCGCACTGAGCAGCTTCTCAAGGCGTGCGGGTTATCCAGGCTGTGCTGAGATCAGGGCTTTGTCAGGCTTGCAGATGTGCCGCCTGCGACTTAATTAGCATAATTGATTAGGAACTAGGACATATTCAGTATTAATCAAGCTGTTTTTAGTGAGGTTGATTATGCACAGTTCCTCTTGATGCACAATCTTAGTTTAAGACTTCCTCAGGATCAAGTTGCAAGAAAATGGCATTATGTAAAAAAGGAGGAATTTCCATGTCCCATTAAAGCATTGTATTTGGTTTGAGGAATATAATAGGTCAAACTCTAGGAGCTTAAACATATTTACATTTTAATGTTTTAAAAAAGTAGAGCTTACATTTAGACTGGATTATAAAATTTGTTCATTAGGACTTTGGAAAAAAAATAGAATTTTATCAGTAGAAATCTAAAGACTCATGGACCTTGATAGGTGATAGGTGAAAATGCTCTACACAACTGCAGAGCTGCAAAAGCCTCCTTTGTGCTTTCATAGCACTTAAAAAAATAAGTTTCTCGCATCATTCACTTCACTCTGCAAAGTACAGATGTACTTCATCTCTCAGGCCACTTATCTCATGCTTTGAACTTTAGTCTTGCCTTCCTTGAATTTCAGTTCTCTCCCCACAACATGTGTTTTGTACACCATGAAGAAAATTGTATTCCTTTGAGTTTTAGAAATAAAAGGACTACCTGTATGTTAAATCATATCTTTCCTTTGACATTGACTCTAATTTTTAGAATATGGTTAGCCTTAGAATTCTGACACCAACAGCATTTTTAAAATGTTATGTAATAACCACTTCCAGTAATCATTGTTGGTCATTGTTAATTTGCATTTAATTCTAGACATAATTCTTAATTTAAATACTGTATTAAATCTCAGAATCTTTAAACAAATTATTAAATTTCATATCACAACTAATTCCCATGTCTTTTGGGATGTCTCACTGAGGTTGAAAACCTTCAAGTTCAAGGAAACACTGTAGTTATCCATTTATTCTGCAAATTAAGCAGACCTATGTGAGATTCCCCTTCACCACCAATCAAATGGTACCTTCTTATGCTAGCATTGCAGGTAGTTTTAGCCCATGAGATTTTTCATTACTGTTTGTCAGTATTTTAGCTAACCTCAGGCCCTAAGAGTTTTTTTTTTTTCTCAGATGATTTGAATCCTTTACTGCTCCTAGATTTCATAGACCCCTCAGTGATGTCCTTGAACCCACAGCTTCAGACAATGCTTCCCATCCTCTCCTCAACCACAGAAAAAGGCAGAAGGGCTGTTTCACAAAATCCTTGCACAAGCAAAATTCCAAGATACGATCCTAGTAATTTTTAGTCAATAAGGCCAGCAGATTTCCCTCTAACCCCACTCAGTATGGCCCCTAATCACCCTGTTTTCATTGTCATTGACCTCTGAAGAAGTGAAGACTACTATTCACACATAACTGCTGGATATTTAGTGTAAAATTACCTTGACTCCTCTATTCTGGCAAAATGTGGAAGGACGATGTTGGTTAAGTGACTCTTTATAAAGAATATATCTTATGGTTAAATTAATTTAATATCACATTATAAATATACAATTTACATGAATGAAGTGAAATACAGTAAGATAATATATACCCTGTTGTCTTCTTGAATAAGTGTATAAAGTGATATATAGTTAGTATTATAATTGTAAACACCATCACTCATATGTGGGCTAGAGGACACCACAGTCCTAGCTACCAGTCTCAGCTCTGATACAAATCAGTTGTGTGATCTTTGAGACAGCAGTAGAGGTCTCAGGTCCTTCATATTTTCACGTATAATATATGAGGGCTGAACTTAAATGGTCTCTAAAATGTGTCTGAGATTTAATTGCCAGATCATCCAGGCTGAGTTGACAGTGAGCTGGCTTATGAGCAGACTGAAGACTCTGTAGCTTTGCATAGTACTGTAGAGGTGTAGGATATGGCCCTGGCCTCTGTAGAGATGTCAAACCAGGCACACCACTATGCAGTGAATGCTGTTATGAAGCATTATTTACAGAAGTACAAAACTTAGTTGTATAGATCATGAAGACTGTAAAAGTTGGGAAGAAGATGAGATATGAGTGAAGCAAGGCAATGCAGTGAAAACACAAGACTTGCATTGGGCCATAAATAGTAAGTTGGTGGGATTTCTATAGGTAGAGAACAGAGCATTATATAAAACTTATTATTAGATAATTTCTTACCATGGGAAGCATCTGAGGACAATGTTCTTTAGGAGTTAGTAAGGTTTTATTTACAATTCTCTTAAATCAAGAACTTTATCACCTTAGCGCTTCAGTGAGATATTTACTGAGAAGCAGAAAACATAAAATCATAAAATAGAATTTGGCCTCAGTTCTTATTCTATTAACTCTATGACACAATAGATTTGATTGAACTTTAGGACAATATAATATTTTTCTTTGTTTTGTGATAAAATAAACCCATATTTTGGTGATTTTTAATGGAATTGATCTTTACTTATAAATTTTGATAAAATGTATGAACCAGACTAGTTTTGGTTAGAAAATTGCTGTTGTTGTTGTTCTTGTTATGTGCCATCGAGTCGGACCCAACTCATAGTGACCCCTCCTTGGTTTTCCAAGGCAGTATCACTATAGAAGCAGATTGCCCCATCTTCCTTCCGAGGAGTGGCTGGTGGGTTTGAACCACCAGCCTTCTGGTTAGCAGTCAAGTGCCTTAGCCACTATACTACCAGAGCTCCTAAAAATTGCTAACAGGACTAAATGAAATAATGCATATACCAAGGTATCACATTTTCTAGCACAGTTGGTACTCAACCATTAGCTGCTATTTTATTAACATTATCATTTTATATCAGGAAATTTCTCTTATATGCATAGTAAACCATTTATTGTTATAATATTTTATATTGATATCTATTAAATATATTAAGGAAACTGCATTTATGATATTGGTCAGTGTATGTGAAACACTAATGTAATGTCTTTAACCAGGGCTGGGACTATATCCTAAATGGCTTTGTACATACAATTAACGTTTTCCACCTTATCCCATAGAATGTGTGAGCTTGCTGAAGCCACTGAGCAGAGAAGTAGTATGATTAGATTTGCATTTTGGAACACTGTAACAGCTGCAGAAAGAGTGTACTGGTAAGGGGTGGTAAGGGTCTCAGAAAATAAGACATTTTAGTGGGTTAATGTTCATGGGTGGTGCAAATGGTTGCAGTCAACTATTAACTGAAAGATTGGTGGCTCAAGCTCACCCACAAGCACCTCAGAAGACAGGCCAGAAAGTCTTTTTCAAAAGACCAGGGCCTTACAAATCCTTTGTAGTAGTTCTACTCTGCACACATGGTGCCACAATTTGTTGGAATAGACCCAAAGGCAAATAATAACAACAATAGTGTTCATGGGGAAATATTATGTCACTTTCTTAAAAAAAATAAATAAATCTCATAGCCCTCTAAACAATCCATGCAGTGAATATATTGCTATCATTTTAAAGAGATCAGAGAAGTTAGAAAGTTGCCTATGATAACACAGTTCTAAGTGGTATAACTGGAACTGAAAGTCAAGTATCTTTTACCAAGGCTCAATCTATTTCCATTTTCTTAGCTTACCAATTAGGTGTTATGAATGAGCAAAACTGAATGCATAAATGAGTGGTATCAAGAATAAAAAGAGTAGGTGTGGGGAGATAATAATGTTCACTTTGGACTTGCTGAGTTTTATAAGGGTTGATGACACACTTATAGGGGTTATTAATAGGTTTAATGAATGTAGTATTCATCAAGGTGTGGGCTGTGCTACAGTGAAGCACCTAGGAACTAGCAAAACCAGGGAGCATTTATCTCCCTTATGTTTGAAGAGATGGGCCTGGTGTGATTTCAAAACCTAGGAAAAACTTATAACTAGATGAAAGCTGCCCAATAAAACCATGTTCTTTAGTAGAGAAATATGATCACTTTGTAAAATGATGTCTGTAAGGTTCACAGCGAGCCAAAGAGGGATGTGAAGATACCAGATCTCTCTCTTTCTCCTGCCCTATTATCTCTTGATAATAGATAACACAAATTTATAACCTGGATCCAAAAGGCAAGGTGTTTGGTTAATGCAATGCATTAATCAGGGTGGAGACTAGACTTGGAAAGCAAATAGAGATTTTGCATCTTGCTCAGCAGGCTCACTTCATACAATGTCCATTGCAAGCAGACAACCAAATATAGTGATCTGGGGTTTAGAAACAAAGAAGGTGTACAGATAATAAAGTCATAAGTGAATCCGAACACAGCATTTCCTAAAATATATCATGGGAAATTCTAGTTCTATGATCATCTTGGTGGAGAAAAAAGGTTTCAATAACACAATTCTTTTGGGCAGCATAGTATATTCCCTTCCTGATAATTCACAATGGTTGCTCGTATATGGAAGGATCCAAGAAATTCTGTACCAAAAATAAAATTTATTATTTTTTTTTAATTAGTGATTTCCACATTTATTTGACAATAGAATTACTTCTTTACTCAACACTTATTAAGATTTTAAGGATCAAATGAGTCCAGAGACACCCTGAGCATAGTTCTAAACATAGCTGAAGAGCAGGTCAACCATGGGTATAAATGAGATTGGCTAGCTCACCGATGACAGGAGAATTCATCCAAGAAAGGGTATGTGGGGAATAGCATCATTGAAAGACACATTGTGAAAACCATGAATGAGAAACTGTGAAGGGAAAAACATTTCAAAATGGCTAACTGCTCAAAAGAAATCAATAAGGACAAAAAGGGACTGGGACCTCCTGCTTTGACTTTAGAAGATCATGGTGAATTATAGGGGGACATCAAGATCAGTTGGTACAACACAGTACATGAAAACATTATTATATATCCTACTTTGGTGAGTAGGGACTGGGGTCTTAAAACTTGTGAGTGGCCATCTAAGATGCAACTATTGGTATTCCTCATCCTGAGCAAAAATGAGTGAAAAAATTCAAAGATGCATGGGAACAGTTTGTCCAAAAGACTAATGGACCATGAGAACTTTAGCCTATCTAACACTCACACCTTTTGCACCTGGAATTGGACTCAGTCCTGAGGCTTAACTCTCAGCCAAAGAATAGGACGGGCTAGGAGCTGAACAACTACTCCAGAGAAATGCATTCAGAACAATCAGCCATGGGCTATCAGAAGGACAGCATTTGCACAGAGAGAAGGTGAGGGGGGCAGGAACACATAGGCAAGAGGGACACTGGGAAAGGTTAACCACAAGAAGGAAGAGGGAAGAGAGCTGTTTCATTGTGGGAATTGTAATCAGTGTCACAAAACAAAATGGGTATGAACTGCTGAATGTAAAATTCATCTGCTTTTTAAAATTTCACCCAAATTATAATAATAATAAAAAAAGAAGATCATAGTGACTCACTCCTAACTCTAAATTTTCTCTCTGCCACATATAATTGATGGTGCAGAAGTCAGGAATCTGAATTAAATGTCCACCTGTGAGACATACATGACCTTGTTAATCTCTCAGACACTAGTTTCCCTGTCTGCAAGCTGATGTTTTTGAAATTGATGATCTCAAATACCTGATCCATCTCAGTAATTCCACTGTTCTTAGTGTCTTTCTTGGATCCATTCTTTTTCCCTCTGCAATAATCCATTTGTTTCATTTCTTCATGTTACATAGTGAGCTAATCAATACTGTTAAGTGAAAAAAAAAATTAATCCTGTATTTCAGAGGCTTCAGAATGCCCATATTTGGTTGCTACTTTTAAAGCTTTTATTTTATATAATATTTTTGTGATAATTTTAGATTTACAGAGGAGTTATAAATATAAAATAGACAGTTTAGCCATGTTTCTCTAATGTTAACATCTTATATAACACTGAAACACTTACCAAAACTATGAAATTCACTTTGGTACAAAATCATTAATTCAACTACCGAGTTTTTTTGCAGATTCACCTTTTCATGATTTGGAAAGGATTTTTTTTCGATCATTACTAACATGTGTGATGGGGACACACATATTAACATAATAACTCCTAGCTTTTCTCTCCCACCTGACTTCTAAGGAGTATCTGATTCTGACCAACTCCTGAGAGTTTGTGCTGTGCTCAGGATATGTGGGGTATGTGGGAGAACTGGAGGGATCCCAGAGGAGTCCAATAAATTCAAGTTCAGAAGGACAAGGGGTTACTCCTCAGAAGAAAATATAATATCTGGAAGGTGAGAAAAGACATCAAGCAGAGGGAGTAGGAGAGAAACTAGGGCAAGGTTTTGGTTGCAGTTTTGGGAGAGAGGAGTTTTAGGAAGCAGCTGTGGTGAGGGAGGCTGTGGAAGCTAGGGGAGAGGAGACACTCTTGAGCAGGTTTCGCTTTGGGTTGTACAATATTAGCTCCCAGCCACTTGAGAAAATTCAATAGAGATTTAAATTTTTTTTTTCCATTCCTCTTTGACGTATAGGTTCTTATTTCTTTTGATTACTACCCTCCGCTATGTCAGGCATTATGTCATAACCCGGTTATACATGAGTTAACATGTTAGAAAAAGTGTAATCCAGCTTAGTATCATGGAAGAACAGATAAACCTGAATAATGGTTAAGTTCATTAAGGAAAAAAAAGAAAGAAAGAAAGAAAGAAAAACACCACAAGAACAGATAGGTAGGAAAGGGTGAAGAAAAAATAACATAAAAAGGGAAAGTGGAATTGTTCATGAAATATAAGCAATAAACGCATTTTCATAGACACCAAATATATTTTGTAAGAAATTTCCAATCTCTATTTAAAATAAAAAATTTCATTATCTTGTGATATTGGTTTTGATTTCCCTTTATTGATTACTAAAAAGACCCTTTTTAAAACTTTTAACTTTTTCTCACTAATGTATAAAAGTTGTTTTGTTTCTCTTCCCCTACGTATCCACCAATATATCTAAGAGCATCTGCTTTGAGTCTCTAGTAGCAGTAAGTTTTTATTCTGGAGGTCAGTGGGCAGCACCCAAGGTGGGGGAATCATCGTCAAACAGTCTTCTGTTGAAGTCAGGCCAGCTTCTTCCTCAGATCTCTTAAACTGTTCTGCTTAGTATCAAGAGTAGTATTCTCCCAATGTTAGATCTATAAAGGACCAAAGAGGAAGTTAAGGATGAGGTGGTTTGTACATTTAAGTGAATATGGTCTATTAATAGTTTTCTTATTATTGAATTTTAATTGGAAGTCTCTGTGACAACAAATTTTTATTACAAAACATTGTAAAATAAAAAAATGGGTCCTTATAAAGCTTATGTTTACAAGTCCCCTTTTTTGTTTTTAAAACATTTATTTGCTATTTTTGTCAGCTTAACCTAAATGTTTTTTCCTAATACACACAGCTTATAGCAGTTCTAAAGGACATAATTCTTCTTCTCTATAGTGGATGAGGAAAGTGGCTATGTCTTTAAAGCCAGGCCTGCTTTAGCCAAAGGATTGAAGACCC
>NW_006922093.1:727878-749354 GCF_000298275.1 Orycteropus afer afer | reverse complement strand
CTCAATTCTATTCCATTGGTCTATGTATCTGTCATTGAACCAATACCAGGCAGTTTTGACTACTGTGGCTGTATAGTAGGTTTTGACACTGTTCACTCTTGACAGTAAATGTCAAGGGGTGCATGCTTCAATTATGTAAGGATTTTGTGTAAGAACGTTTTTAGTCTACTGTAGTAGGCCTGTATTAGGAAGAGAAAGAAGAAAATTTCCTACTAGCTTATAATCCATGAGTGATGATGAAATTTATTTAGCCCATTAGTTAAAATAAACTTGAATTCAACATATAAAATACACTACAGCTTGAAAAGATGGACTTTTTAAATGGATACTTGCTTCTTTAAAAACAAAAAACTGCTACTTTGAAAGGGCTCAATTGACACTTGGGCATTTGCTCAATCTATCAGTAACTTTTTGTCATTTTAAAGACAAATTACATTCAAAAATAACAAATACTTTAAACTTACATAGTAAGTGAAGACCTAAGTTTTTAAGGATCTATAATAAAAATATCTTTAAAATATAACTCTAAAGTAATGTACATTTTGATTTTGAATTACATAAAATTTTTGTATAAATATTGATATTTACTTATGAGAAGGAAAAGCTCAATTTTCTCATGTTTCTAGCTGTTCTTGACATTTTAAATGTAATGAAATCATGTACAATATATTTCTAACTACAGACAACTTTGACTGCTAGAAGGAAAAGCATATAAATGAAAATATAGAAAATAGTCATATGTAAGTAACATGATGTTGAAAATGAAAAGCTATCAGAAAAGAATCCTATCTATTTTCCTTCCACTTGTAGACAGACAAATTGGAACATTTATAAAAAATCTTGAAATGCAATTTATTGAAAGCAATATTTTGGTATGGAAACAAAACTTTAAATATATTAAGAGTTTTCTTTTTTAAAAAAAAGAAAAAAAAATCCCCAAATGACATCCGTGCGAAAGAAAAAGAAAACAAAAAAAGCAATTGCACTTTTATGGAGTTACTCAGAGACAAATGCACTGAGAACTTCTCACTGCAGTGCAAAGCAACAGACATTAACTGAGAGTTTATTATGTGATATGGTAAGCAAAGCACTTCAAATTTTTATTTTCTGAAATGCAAAAGCATTAAGAGGAAAAAAATATAGTCTCTTCTGTGTGTGTGTGTGTGTGTGTGTCTGTCTGTCTGTCTTTCACAAACAGAGGGTGTCTTTGCTGTTTCACTTCTGAAAAGCATTTGAAAAAGAATAGGCATGGCAACTTTAATCAGTATAAAGAATCCATTCAGAATTAACACAATCATCTAAAAAACATGTATCAGTTTTGAAAGGTTTAGGGACGGATACACTTTATTGTGGTAGTTAAGGTTGTGTGTCAACTTGGCTGGGCTGTGGTTTTGAGTGGCTTGGCAGCTGGATGTAGTTATTCCCCATGATGAGAGTGGATGTGGTATAATTCATGGGAGATCTGCTGTAAGATGTTAATCAAAAGGAGTTGCTTTCAGGATGTGGCCTGCTTCCATTATACATGGAGAAGTTCTGGGGAAGGTCTAGAGCTTTGGGGCACATTTGCATCCTGTAATTTGCTGTCTTCATCTCCAGGTCCTAGCCTTGAACCAGTGGCCTGCTGTGCTGCCTAGGGTGCCATTTTATCTGTAGACCTTGGGTTTGTCAGCTTTAGCAGCCAACAGCTGCCTGAGTTAGGAGATGCCTCCAGCTCCAATGGGCCTGGAACAAAAGGCAGAGCTGAAGTCCAAGGTTGGGGGGCCAGCCCCAGAGCTGGCACTTTGAATTTGAACTTCTAGCCTCCTAAACTGTAAGAGAATAAATTCCTTTTTGTTAAAGCCATCCAATTGTGGCATTTCTGTTACAGCAGCACTAGAGAACTATGACATTTATCCATTTAAATATTTAATTTAATTTAAATAGATATTTTTTTCAATTTTTAAGGTATTAAATAATTTTTCTCTTTCAATTCCCTTGGTCCACTAAATTTAGAAACAGCAGAAATGTCATTAGGTCAGAGAACTTTAATAATGAGGGTGCTGCAAGATAAATTTGAAAATGATGAAGGGAAATTTGGCACTACTTTTCTGTGCAAGCCTCTGTTAGTTTGCAAGGTTTTGCTTGGCTCAGTATGTCTGGAGCTTCATTTTCCATATTACAGTGGAGAAGGTTATCCTTAGATTTGAGTCCTTCTTCTACCACTTACATGCTTTGTGCGCTTGGGCAAATTACTCTTCTTTTGGAGCCCATTTTCTCTCACGTTATTGGTTGTTTATAATTTTACCTGAGGACCACATACATGTTAATGCATGCAATGATTTGTGTTTGATCAATAAATATTATTCCCTATTTCCTTAAAATTATTACGTTTCTCACTAGAAGGTCATAATGACCAGATAACAACAAGCAATTACAAAGATTCCTTCTAACATATTTATGAGGTTTAAAGAAGAAATATAATATCTTGAAAAAATTTGAATGAAATTGGTAGGATCTGTAATCTTTTTTTTACACTTACTTCATGAATGGTATTGTATAACTAGTATAACTAGTTCTCACTTGTATCTGTAAGACATGAGCAATCACCCTTCCCCATACTTTCTTCAGCTGGCATTGATAGTAGCACTGGCAACAACTACAACAACATATACATTTTAGGCTCAATTGATTTGCCACTGTTTTCATAAGTAGATTTCTCACTTTCAATCTACACTCCTAGGTTTAGGTCTATATGCTGGCTCCTTCAAACCCTACCCTTAATGTCTCTTAAATCCTTACTGCACTTGTGAACCTTCTCACTTCTTATTCTTTCACTTGGAGTTCCAGAAGGAATCTTTTTAATATTACAAATTCTAGCAAGGGGATTGACATAAAATTAAATAAGCATTTGTTGATTAAGTGAATAAGTAGTATAGATATATTACATGAAAAAAATAATACATATATCATATGAAGAAGCTCTGGTGGTGTAGTGGTTAAGATAGCTGGCTGTTAACCAAAAGGTCGATGGTTCAAAACCACCAGCTGCTCTTGGAAGAAAGATGATGCAGTCTGCTCCTGGGAAGATTTATAGTCTTGGAAACCCAAAGAAGGTTGCTATGAGTTAGAATCCACTTGATTGAAGTTTGGTTTTTTGATATATATATATATATATATATATATGAAATATACTGTACATATGTTGTTGTTAGGTGCTATAAAGTGGATTCTGACCCATAGCAACCCCATTTACAACAGAAGAAGACACTGTCCAGTCCTGTGTTACCCTCACAGTCATTGTTATGTTTGAGTTCATTGTTGCAGTCACTGTGTCAGTCCATCCCATCGAGGGTCTTCCTGTTGTTCACTGACCATCTTCTTTACCAAGTATGATGGTCCCTCCTGATAACGTATCCAAAGTATATGAGATAAAAATCCCACTACCCTCACTTCCAAGGAGCATTCCGCCTGTACTTTTTCTAAGGCAGATTTGTTTGTTGCTTGTTTGTTCTTTCCAAGACAGATACTGTTTGTTTCTGTATTCTTCATCAACACCATAATTCAAGGGTATCAGTTTCTTCTTTGGTCTTCTTTATTCATTGCCTAGAGTTAACATGCATCTGAGGTGATTGAAAATACCATGGCTTGGATCAGGCTTACCTCAATCTTCAAAGTAATATCTTTGGTTTTAACACTTTAAAATGACCTTTTGCAGCTGATTAGCCCAATCCAATACATTATTTGATTTCTTGACCGCTGCTTTCATGGACATTGATTGTGGATCCAAGTAAAATGAGATCCTTGACAATTTCAATATTTTCTCCATTTCTCATGATATTGCTTATTGGTCTATTTGTGTGGATTTTTATTTTCTTTGTGTTGAGATGTAATCCGTAGTGATGGCTACAGACTTTGATCTTTATTAAGTACTTAAAACTTCAAGTCTTCTTGAAGATGACAAGGTTGTATTATCTGCACACTGCAGGTTGTTGATGACTTTTCTTCTAGTCTTGATGCTGTGTTCTCCTTCAGATAGCCTAGCTTCTCAGATTAGTTTCTTAGCATACAGATTGAAAAGTATAGTGAAAAGATACAGCCCTGATTCACACCTTCCTCAATTATAAACCATCTTTTGTTCTGTTCGAATTACTGCCTCTTGTTCTACATACAGGTTCCACCTGGGCACAATTAAATTTTCTGGAATCCTTTCTTTGCAAATTTATTCATAATTTTTATGATCTACACAATTAAAATGTCTTTGCACTGTCAATAAAACACAGGTACACATCTTTCTGGCATTCTCTGCTTTCAGCCAAGATCCATCTGACATCAGCTATGCTATCCCTTGTTCTACATCCTTTTCTGAATCAGGCTTGAATCTCTAGCAGTTTCCTTTTGGTGTATAGCTGCAACCATTTTTTTAATTATCTTCAGGAAAATTTTACTTGCATGTGATATTAATAATACAGTTTGATAATTTCTGTGTTCTAGTAGATCACCTTTCTTGGCAATGAGCAGAAATATGAATCCTTTCCAGTCATTTGGACATGTAGCTAGCTTTCTTCCAAATTTCTTGGCATAGATGATTGAGTGCTTCCAGGCCACACATCTCAATTTGTATTTCATCAATTCTTGGAGCTTTGTTTCTCACCAATGCTTTCAATGAAGCTTGGGCTTCTTCCTGTAACACTGTTGGTTCCTTATCACATGCTTCTTCATGAAAAGGTTGTATGTTGATTCTTGAATAATTTCTTTTAGAAAGCTCAGCACAATGTCAGTCTCTATGAAGTGGAGGTTAAAACTGTCCCAAGTGTCCAACTTTTCCAAACTGCTGTGCCACTCCATCATCTCTGACATCAACTCCTCTTCCTCCTCTCAGTCTCTCTCTTGTCTTAGGGTTATGTAGTTCACTGTAAAGTCTCACAGAATTCACAAACTCACTTGGTGGTGGCAGTGGAGGCTGGGAGTCTGGTAGGCTGGCAAATCCCAGGCCTGTTGGTAGATATGGAGGAGTCTCCCAACTCACGTGGTTGCAGGGGTTGGCGAACCTAAATAGGCAGTCAAGTGACAGCTGCTGTCTCAACTCCAGGGGTGAGATGATGATGAACAAAATGCAGAACCAGAGCAAGATAGTGAAATTTCCCAGAACATTTCTATATATACCCTCGAGGAAGCTAAGGGTGGTGACTTGAGTCACATCCTCTAGCAAGGCAGAACTCAAGAAGCATCCCACCCAAAATATGCATTGTTGTTGTTGCTATGTGCCGTTGAGTGGGACCCGACTCATAGCGACCCCTCCTTGAGTTTCCGAGGCAGTATCACTACGAAAGTAGATTGCCTAACCTTCCTTCCCAGGAGTGGCTGGTGGGTTTGAACCACCAGCCTTCTGGTTAGCAGTCAAGTGCCTTAGCCACTATGCTACCAGAGCTCCCAAATATGCATAGAGACTATGGTTTATAATGCATCACAAAATGAAGGACAATGGCTAGAAGGGTAATATTAAGCAATTCATTGCACTGCAGTTGGCCCATTCTTTTTGGTACAGTGGCTCTGTGTATTCCTTCCATCTTGTTTTGCGGGTTGTTATTTGTTTGTTATAAAATACTGATAATGAGCAGAGCTAACATGTGTGAATAAAACAACTATGTTGTAAGGAAAGTCAAGACAAAGATAATGGTTTTAGCTGAAAGACAGCTTATTTATGTCAGACAACTGAAGTGAATTGTTTAATTTAAAGATATTTACTATCATAGAAATCCAAATACAGTGTAAAGTGATGTACTACTACCATGTTTCTATACCTTTTTTTTTTTTTTTTCAAGAATTCAAATAAACAACAGGGAAAAATTTAGGAAAAAAAAAATAGTATTTGTTCTGAATCCTTTGGCTCTGTTCTTTATGATAACACGATTTAAAAAAAAATCCAGTGGGAGACATGACACCACAGGAATTTCCTTAACATTGGTGATAGTTCACTTGGAAATTCACCTTGTTCTAGGTTTTTCTTTGTGGGAATTTTTAGCATTACCAATTATATTCTTTACTACTTTAAGTTTATTCAGATTTTCTATTTCTTTCAGGGTTGCTAATTTCATCTAAGCAGGATTTTTTTCTCTTCCATCTAGATCATCTAATTTGTGGGCATACAATTCCATATATTATTCCCTTATAATCTTAATGTCCTATCTTTTATTAATGATATTAATGATTTCAGTCTTCTCTCTCTCTTTCTTTTGGTTAACCAGTTTTATAGATCTTTTCAAAGAACAAATTTTTGGGTTTATAGATTTTTTTTCTATACTTTTTCTATTCTGTATTTCACTCATTACCAGCCTAGTACTTATTACATTCTTTCTTCTGCTTGTTTTGAACTTAGTTCTTCTTCTTCTTTTTTTTTTAAATGTCTTTGGATGGAACATTAAGTTAATGATTTGAGATCTTTCTTCTTTATTTAGTATAGTTTTTTACAACTCTAAATCTTTCTCTTAGCAATGCTTTCTTTGACTACATCTTACAAGTTTTGTATAGCTTGTTTTTGGTTTCATGCATCCCAAAGTAATTTTAATTTTCTTTGTGATTTCCTCTTTGACCCATTGGTAAATTAAAAGTATTTTGTTGAATTTCCACATATTTATGACTTTCTCAAATTTCCTCCTATTATTGTTTTCTAATTTCATTTGATATTATTTGGACAATAAACTTTGTATGATTTCAATCTTTTTTAATTCAGTGAAGTTTTTATTCATTTTTTATGGCCTAATATATGACCTTTCCTGAAAAATATCCCAGGTTTATTTGAAAAGAATTAATTTAGCTGTTGTTGGGTATAGCAGTCTGTAGATGTCTGTTAGGTTTAGTGGATTATAATGTTGTTCAAGTCTTCTATTTTCTTGTTCATCACCTTATCAGTTGCTATATCCATTATTGAAAGTGTGATGTTGACAACTCCAACTATTTTTGTTGAATTTTAATTTTCTTCCTTCAATTCTGCCAGTTTTCAAATCTATTAGTGGGTGTTTCATATATTTTGGGCTCTGTTGTTAGGTGCATATCCATTCATAATTATTTTATTTTCATAACAGATTTATTTTATCCTAATGAAATATGCTTCTTTGTTGCAGCTAACAATGTTTGCCTTAGTGTGTATTTTTTTCTGATATCTGTATAATCACTCCAGCTCTCTTGTGGGTAATGTTTGCAAAGTATATTGTTCCATTATTATGCTTTCAACTTACTGGTGCCTTTGAACTAAAGTGTATCTGTTACAGACAGCACAGAGGTAAATGTGAGTTTTTAAATTCATTCTACCAATCCCTGCCTTTTGATTGAAGTGTTTAACTAATTTGCTTTTAATGTAATTACTGGCAAGGTAGTTTATATATACCATTTTGTTACTTATTTTCTATATATTTTATGTCTATTTTGTTCCTTTATTCCTCCATTCTATCACCTGTCTTTCAGTTTGTCACCTGTCCACCTGTCATACTTTTGTGGCTTCTGTGTTGCTGCGAGGCTGATAGCTATATGACTGGTATTTCAAACACTAGCAAGATGACCCACTGTGGATAGCTTTTAGTGAAGCTTTAGATTAAAACATCCAAGGGAAAAAGGCCTGGTGATCTACTTCCAAAAGTTAGCCATTGAATATTTTATGGATTATAATACAACATTGTCTGATAAATTATCTTTGGACACATCACCAGGAGGGAGCAATTGCTGGAGGAGGTAAGGAGAAAGGATGGATGTGAGCATCAGTGACCTTGATTTCAATTCCTTTCTGGTTGTGTGACACTGGATGACATGCTGACACACTGAATTTTATTTTCTTCATTTAAAAGCCCCCCAGTGAGCTGGATTGGCACAAAACCTGAAACAAAGGACTTGAGCATGTTGAAAATTGTGAGGATAATGCAGAACCTGGCAATGATTTGTTCTGTTGTACATAAGGTCTACAAATTGTAGTCAACTAGATACCAAACATCTATCTATCATCTATCTGTCTGTCTGTTTATGCCATGTTTTGTGGTAAATTCTTTCTTTCTATTAGACCATTTTAATTCTTTTGTCATTTCGCGTACTCTATATGTTTTCAGCTATTTTCTTAGCAGTTTCCCTCAGGATACAAGTAAGATCTTAATTTATAACAAGTTAATATTTTTATATTGCCTTTAAAATTTTCTCCCCAATATCCCAAACTATCTCACTTTTTTCAAGAATCTTCTCAAATTTTAATTATTCAGAAAGTTTTACCTGTGATCCATCTTTAAAAGACAATGTTCCCCTACTCTATCATGCTCTAATAATTGAAATTAGGATTTTTTTTCTGACACTTATCATCACCTAACATATATACATATCCATTCCTAAGTCTTTATAATGGAATATTCTCTTGCCTTAAATTTTTAAGCCATTTCAAAACTAGAGAATATACAGTAGCTATGTATAACTCTAAAGTTGTTTTAAGTTACCTGTCTCCAGCAGAAGTAGAAAATAAATGCAAAATGACTCATAACAGGCTTGTTTGTTGTTGTTGTTAAGTGCCGTGGAATCGGACCCAACTCTCAGCTACCCCTCCTTGGGTTTCTGAGGCAATATCACTATGGAAGTAGATTGCCCCATCTTCCTTCTGAGGAGTGGCTGGTGGGTTTGAACTGCCAGCCTTCTGGTCATAACAGGTAATCAAAAATAATTGAGAAAAGAATAAATCAGTAGGAGAAAGGTAACTCAAAGACACTCTACTCATTCCTCTGCCTTTTATGGTTGTCATGAGAAGCTTTATGATTTACCTAGTTGCATAAGCCAGTGACTCCTATTTATAGCAAAACTGCAACAGAAATCCATTTCTCCATCATTCCAGGATAGTTTTCCCTCACAACATGCTAGCTCTTCCTCAGATACATTTTTTTCCAAAGTTGCTCAGTACAACTATTCCAGACAAAGACTTCCTGGATACAGAATATTAAGAAACCATTTGTTTTCATTCCAATAGACCAACAAATGTAAGTCCTAGAAAAATTGCTGACAATTGTACATAGTCAGATTGTTATTGTTTCTGAAATATAGTAATAGCTGATCATAACTATAATTAATTTTTGAAAGCTACTCTGTGTCTGGTACTTTGGAAACATCCATTCCACACAATAAACCAAGCAAGGTAGGTGTTATTAGTTAGTTTCTAAATTAGTAAAACAAAATTCAGTTTGTCAGCATATTACCCAATGTCACACTACCAGAAACGAATTCAAATCAAGGTCATTGCCGCTCACATACATGCTTTCTCCTTTGTCCTGTGCTCATCTTTAGATAAGCATAGGATAACTCTAATAATTACTCATGTAATTGAACTTATCTGCTTACGTGAAAATTTCCATAATCATACCATAAGCTGGGGTCCACGCCAAGCTCTGCCACTCTAGAGAAACAAGGTGACAGTGATGAGAAGTTTTGAAATGTATTGTTATGAAAGAAACAGGTCTTTATATATCTGACTGGAACCAAGACTACATCAGGCTGTAGAGTTTTAGAAGAAAAGCAGTCATCTGATAGGCTGAATTTGGATAATCCCTACACTAGAAAGGTAAAAAAGAGACAACAAAACGTAAAATGAAATTGTAACACTTTGCATTTGTTTTCTTGTTCTGCGAGGATCAAACATCTTAAAAAGCATTACAATTATAATTAATTGTTGTATATTCCCTGGCTTTGAGATAGCATAAAAAAACATTTAAAAGGAAGAGAAAAGCACATTGTAAGGATTTAGGAAGTAAAAAGTAAGTCACTTTTCTTTCATCTGATGTTAATTTATGCAGAAGTTAGTAACATATTTGTTGCTCAGGGTGCCAATTGTAGAGAGAATTTCTCTCCCAACCAGGTTTTCCTGTGATTCTTGCCAGGCGGGCCATCATTTTACAGCTTATGACATTTTTGCCAGAGAAAGGCAATAAGCTGTTAAGTTTTCTTCATAAAGACTTGCTTAATTGCTAACCCTCAGAAAACTGAAGGTATTAAATGCCCTAACTCTTCTCTAGCTGTTGCAAGCAAAACAGCAAAAAATGTTGAAGAAGTGGTAGAGAGGATATTGTATATGTGGGAGCACAGTCAGTGAAAAGGGAAGAATATTTTTTGTTCATTTTGTGGGAGTAAAAACAAGTGAGAGGAAGGAGAGTGTTCAAAAAAGCAACGTGGGTTACTTTTATACCCAAGTAGGATATAATTTAATCTTCATCTTTTAAAAATGAAAAACCTAATTCTGCTGCTGCCAAATCACCTATAGAGTAGAAACAGTAGCACTTGACAAAATGGGGAATCTTTAGAACTTGATGTTTTAAGTGAAATTCACCATGAATAAAATAAGTCCCACAATGACATCTTAAAGGTCTAATTCATAAAAATGTTATTAAAGTACATTATTTATACTGACTTTTTGTGGACTCCTGCTTTTATTCATGACTCAGTGCATGGCCATAATCACAGGCAGAGTGTATAATGGAAGCATTAATTCAATGTGAACTAAGGCAAGAATATTGTATCGCCACAATGAAAGTCCAGCCATATTAATTTAAAGTGTAGAATTTATTACACAAGAGCATCTTCTTTCTAAAAAAATGAAAAAAAAAAAAAGACTTCCATCTTATGACCTCAAATATTTGATTTCATTCTGAAATTTCATGTCAGATTAACTAATTGACACAGACTTAAACTCTTAAATGAAATGTTTATTCATCTACATTATGAAACTTAGAGACTTAGATACAGGGTTGTGATCTTATCCTGACCATCATATTGATTCTTGGTATGGGCTTAAAATAGTTACAAATCATCTATGTTTTAATTAACCCCTTTTCTGGTTCATAACATTAGAGGATGACATTTAGCAAAGGGTACTTCAATTTATTGACATATAAATTTAGGTTAAAATGGAAAATACTCTGGTATATAAAATTTCCCCAAAAAGTTTTTATTCAGAGTTTTAGACAAGATATGCATATTTAATATGCACAAATATGTAAAAGACAAAGTGGCGGTCAATTAGTTCTTTTCCAAATTTAAAACTATCAAAATTTGATTTCTTGACTTTCTACTTCTGATTGGATGAGCTGTCATAATACACAATAGACACTTTTAGACAAAGTGTGAATATATTTCTATGACACTAGACTATCTCCAGGACTATGAAAGGGATTCGTTCACAAATTATACCTCTAACACTGAAAGAAAGTGTTGTCTTTGATCTTATAGGCAAAAAAAGCTCTATACCTAAGGGAATGAATTAATTCCTACATTTAATTAGATGCAGTCATTAGACAACTTAAGTGTTCATAGCAGAACTCCTCATTGAATTTCTACTCTTATTCATGACTCTCCTTTGAGGAGGCTATGCACGTCTACATGACTTTGTTATTTGAAATGACTACACTTACCAGAAATGAGTCCAGCGATGTTCACTTGTTAGATGGGTATGGCTGGGAGGCACTCAAAGTTCCTACTTTCCTCTCAGGCCAAGGCTTCCACAGACGTCTGAAATGGAAATCTTTCATGAAGAAATCTAGGGTCCTCCTCAGTGTTCGACACAACACCCAGACTCATTGCAACCTCTGGGTTCAAAGATAGTCTGTGCCCTCATTGAAAAACCACTCAGAAAGGGCAGTGAAAGTTATGTCCTCAACACACTGCCAGACAAATGTCACCAGACCTGAAATGCCTGTTGATAATCAGCAGAGTAAAAACAAACAAACAAACAAAAAAAACAGTTCAATCAAAATAAAGTTAAAGACTAGTCTATTATTTCTAATGATAGTGAACATATGAAAACAAAAGAAAAATATAGAATATTTTAGCTTACCTAAGGAGCTCTGGTAGCATAGTGCCTAAGGCACTTGACTGCTAACCAGAAGGCTGGCAGTTCAAACCCACCAGCCACTCCTCGGAAGGAAGGTTGGGCAATCCTACTTCCGTAGTGATACTGCCTCGGAAACCCAAGGAGAGGTCGCTATGAGTTGGGGCCAACTCCACGGCAAATAACAACAACAACATACTATATTTCCTAGGAAATTGTCTTTTATTTTTCTATATTTGTATTTTTAGGCAGTATACAAACAATTGTTTGAGTGAGATAGCTCAAACTAGATTCTTCATTATTTTGTCAAGAATAAAAAGTTAGCAGTTAGCAGCTTACTGTGAGCCAGGCACCATGTGGAATAATTAGTAAACATTTTCTAACTTTGAGGGATATGCTATTATTTCACAGGTGAGAAAAATAAGATGTAGAGAGATTAAATAGTTTGCTCAAAGCCCAAAACTATCTGGAAACAGAACTGACTTAACACGAGTCAGTTAAACTGACTTAACAAGCCCTTTATTGCAGCCTTGGCTTTCCTCTTGTACTAACCTTTCCTAAATAAATATTTTAAATTTCTTCTCTAGAAAAGGAAGAGGAGAAGAAGAAATCTGAGAAGAAAGTGACTTCTGAAACAAAAAAGAAAGGCAAGGAGTTGAAAAGCTGTTTAAAACATAAATAGATCAGTATCTGTGGTAGTTGAGTTTGTGTGTCAACTTGGCTGGGCCTGGGTGAGTGGCTGGGCAGCTGGATGTAGTATTCCTCATGATGAGACTGGCAACCAGCTCTGTGGTGGAATCTACTGTCAGCAGCTGAGTAGCTGCCTTAGGGCTGTGGCCTGCTTCCTGTACATAAGGAGAAGCCTTGGGAAACAGTCTCTAGCTTAAGACACGTTTGAACCCTGCATGTAGTCATGTTGTTGTTCAGCAGCCTGCTATGCTCTGCTGGCCTTGGGGCTTTAATGGATTTGAATTAATGGCCTGCCATGTGGTTTGGTAATATCAGGACTGTGCTTTTTTACTTATCAACCTTGGGCTTGTCAGTCTCAGCAGCCAGCAGCTGTCTGAGTGAAGAAAAGCTGCTAGCTCAGTGGGCTGGGAGCAGGAGGCAGAGCTGAAGCCCAAGATTGAGGGGCTTTCACCCAGCCCCTAGATCCCGGCACTTTGAACTCGGAGGTAAATCCTCCAAAATAGTACAAGAATAAATTTCTTTTTGTTCAAGCATTCCATTTGTGGTATATATTTCTTTATATAAGATTAATGATGCTTTACTGGCAGTCATGTATACTTGAAATATATAAGAATTAAACATGTTTTGAATTTGTAGGCACTTAACAATTTTTCTTATTTTACTATCAGAAAAAGAAGATGTGAAAAAGAAAACTGAGAAGGAAACTGTCATGGATGTGAAAAAAAAAGGTATTGTACTTTCTTTGTTCCCCTGCATTATGTTCAAGGTGTTTTGTTTCATGAAATAATCTTAGGACAACACACACAAACTGGGTATAGGTACTTCAATCTGTCCTTGTACAGACATAATGAAATGGAGAAGAACTACAATAGCACCATTTTGGAGAGATAAAAAACAGAGACAGTAATGCATCGCTTTAAGAAACAGGGTTGTTTACCATTTTGACAACTTAGATTTTTGTTTTAAGTTTGTTATATTCTTGTTCAAACATGAATATTGGCTTCTATTCCAGTGAGGCTTAAGTTTAGATGTAAAAGAGTCATCTCAATATTATGGCTCCCTGATAAGTATCCTTACCCCAAATATTTCCTCTACTGGTGTCAGTGATGCTTGAAATTCCAGCATTAGAGACATTTTATTCCTTTGAATTATGAAGGAATTGTCCTCTATTAAAATGCAAATTTCCTGGGGCATGTGTGTATATGGGGTAACAAACTAATTTCTCTGAGCTATTAACAACTTAAAGCGAATGAGATTTCAAGACTTTCCTTGTGTAATGATAAGCTGAAAACATTGCCCTTGAAAATGCAGTGGTAGTAGGTAGGCTTACGTGAGAGACTGTCAAGGTGGGACATTTTCTGGAGAAAGCAGGCTGGACTGGATGGCATCAGTGAGAATGCTTCTCTATCCAGGGAATATTAGCACATGGGGAGAAAAAAAGGAGGGGGGAAGGACCTTGAAAAAGGAGAACAGAGGCTGCCAAACTGGACCACGGCTATTTTTAGTAACTAATAAATAGAAATCATAGGACTAGCCAGATATCATGACATTACCACACTTACATGAAACATGTGAAGTACGGGAACTCATGTGACTCTATGGCTCCTGAAGTGACCAGGAAGAGACAGTAGGGCATTCTCTAGTTCTAGGAATTGATTACCAATTGCTTTGCATTCAGATTTTCATTATTAAGGAATATATTATTGCAGGCTTCTATTGTATTGCTTAACATTCATTCATTTTGTATTAAAACTCACAGGTAACTTTCCTGGAGAAGTATGTATCTTACCACAAGAAAGGAAAAACAGTTATTATTATATTATGGTACTCAGAAACAGGCTGCTTGGGTCACTGGGTCTGCAACAGTTACATGATTACAGAAAAAAAAAAACAACAACTCACTGTTGTTGAGTTGAATCCGACTTATAGTGACCCTCCTTGAATTTCAGAGGCAGTATCACTACGGAAGCAGATTGCCCAACCTTCCTTCTGAGGAGTGGCTGGTGGGTTTGAACCACCAACCTTCTAGTTCCTTAGGCACTAGGCCACCAGAGCTCCTAGTTATATGATTGGGTGCTAAAAGTAAACAAGATGCTCTTTCCTGGGCTGTTACTTTTACTAAAGGATATGGGGAATAAACCTTCAACTTGTAAGCTTAAAAATATTTGTCATATGCATGCAAATGTAAATAAAAAATACCGTTTTGGTAAAACTCAGTGAGGGGTGTGTGTGTATGTGTGTGTATGGTGGTGTTTAGTTTTAGCTTTTTTAGAGAACAGAAACATGTTTTTGTCTAGTAAGTGATAGGAAAATTTGATACTTCGGTGCTACTGGGGGACCTGGTGTTATTAGCCCACAGTCACGTAAAAGTGATGTTGTGCACTGTTAGCAGGAGAATGGATTATTCCAATAATACTTCCACAAGGTCAGTTCTCATCGGCCAGAGCAAAAACCAATAGAGTGATTTATTTATACATCTAGAGGGGTTACTCAGCTAATGAGGAAAAAACAAGTTTGGCCCTATTAGAACCAGTTTTCTGTTTGATTGTCTTTTTAACTTTTTATTACACAAAAAAGCACTGAATCTTACAACTTAGTTCAACTTCCTAAGGGAAACAGGCGTATTTAAATTGTTTGTTTACAAGACCTTATCTCCTTGCCTCCCAACATTTTGAATGTGAGGGAAAGACCATGTTTGTGTGTGTGTGTGTGTGAGAGAGAGAGAGAGAGAGAGAGAGGGAACATGAGATCTCAGGGTTGTTTTCAAGTCATGTTTCTTTTTAGAGTTCAGTAATTCTCCAAATATATTATCTTGTGAGAACATTATGGTTAAAAAACAGCTATTTGAAAGTATATTATGAAAATAGTAAAGATGTATATACATAAAAAGAGAAATTGAGAATAACCTGAAATCTTGAAGAACTCGGCAGCTAAGTGATTTCTTTCTAAATTAGAGGATATATCAGAGCATAAAATATCACTAAAAAAATAAAAATAAAAATAAAAATAAAAAAACAGAAAACCTCACTACCATCGAGTCAATTCGACTCATAGCAACCCCTCCTTGGGTTTCTCAGGCAGTACCTCTATGGAAGTAGATTGCCCAACCTTCCTTCCGAGGAGTAGCTGGTGGGTTTGAACCACCAGCCTTCTGGTGAGCAGTCAAATGGCTTAGGCACTACAGCACCAGAGCTTCTCCTATGACACAAATAGAAGTTACAAAGTGCATGTATGGTATGCTTGGAAGCTTCCTTAATATATGGGTTTTATCATGACATTTTATTATATTTATATTACATGTTATACTGTTTATACAACATGCAGTTTTATTTATAGTTTATATTATATTGTTATTTTATTTAATTACATTTCTATTTCATTATTATGGAGTGGCAAATGACCCAAAGGCTTAAATTCCATTGTGTGATCAAAACAAGAAGCCAGGAAGAAATTCTTTATTTTTGTGTGCTTTTCTCTGATAAAATCAGCCTTTTCAATATATGTTTGAAATATTTACCAAATGACCTTAAGTTATTAGGATAAAACATACAATTTCAAAGAAATTTATGGATTACCATAAACCTTTTATTCCCAAACTCCTTGAAGCATTCTCTCTTTCCTTCAGGTAGATATATATTTTACATATTTTGGTGGACAGGGTTGAGAAAATTGCTGAGTATGTGTTTTAAGACATATGAATGGCTCTTTGGACTAAAATTCATTATCACCCTATGTTTGCAAGTCAGTTAATTATGTATATAATTCTGACATAATAAATGATAGAATATAATGGTATAAAGTGATAATTATTACACTTTGTAACAAGATTTTTTTAAAGAATTATCTGAGTATACCTACTCACTGCCATAGAGTTGGTACTGACTCATAGAGACCCTTTAGCGGAACAGAACTGCCCTATAGGGTTTCCAAGGTTGTAAATCTTTATGAAAGCAAATTGCCTCATCTTTGTCCCATGGAGTAGCTGATGGGTTTAAACTGCAGACCTTCTTCTTAGCAGCTGAATGATTTGACCACCAGAACTCCTTTATCTGAATGTAAGAAGTATAAACTACATTGGGAAGGATCCTAACAGACAAACGTTTTTGAAGTGAGCTGCTAGAAAAGAGCAAATTAATTATTTCTTTCTGAAAATATTTCCTAAGTGCCTGTACTATGTCAAGTATTGTAGTGAGTTCAGGATACACCAAACCAAAAACCAAACTCACTGCTGTTGAGTTGATCCCAACTTGTAGGAAACCCTCCTTGGGTTTCTGAGGCAGTGTTTCTGCAGAAGTAGATTGCCCAATCTTCCTTCCAAGGAGTGGCTAGTGGGTTTGAACCACCAGCCTTCTGGTTAGCAGTCAAATACCTCAGGCCCTATGCCAACAGATCTCTCAGTAGTAAGCAAATGAGCATAAGTTCTGTACTAATGAAGGTTATAGTTTGATAACGGAGGTTCATACTTACTAAGTAGATTTTTCAAAAGTACCTAAGTACAATTTTGGTTAAAGGTCATGAAATAAAGCAATTGACTGCAATTGTAGAATACAATGGGCTGGAGGTGAGGAGCTATTAAGTACAGTTATTAGAGAACTCTCTGAGGGATAGAATTTAAATTGAGATTTGGTATATTGGAAGAATCCAATCATTGATAGGTACAGTGTACCCTCTGGTAGCATAGTGCCTAAAGCACTTAACTACTAACCAGAAGGTTGGTTGTTCAAACCCACCAGCCACTCCTCGGAAGGAAGATGGGGTAATCTACTTCCATAGTGATACTGCCTTGGAAACCCAAGGAGGGCTCGCTATGAGTCAGGTCTGACTCAACAGCACATAACAACAACAAACAACACCCTTGTGTGATGTGTGAATATGGTGTGTTTGTATGTGTATGTTTATGAGGTGTATTGTGAAACCTAAGACAAGAGAGGTTAGACAAGAGAAGTTAAATAACTTGCCCAAGCTCACACAGTAAATGTCATGGCTAGGATTTTAATCCAGGAATTTTGTCTCCACAGCTCATGTACTTTAAGTAGTCAGTTAGATATGTGGGTCTGGAATTCAGAGGAGACTGTGAGCTGAAGGTTTATACACAAGAATCACAACAGATCATTTATGCCTTGGGAATAGATGTGATAACCCAGAGAGATTGTGTCAAAGAATGGGATAGACTCCAGAACCTAGACTTGAGGAATTCAAACATCTAGATATTAACAATAATAATAATAAAAGCAAACCCATTGCTGACTCATAGTGCTCCTAGAACTGCTCCATAGGGTTTCCAAGGCTGTAATCTTTATGGAAGCAGACTGCCACATATTTCTCACAGGGACAGACTAGTGGATGCAAACTGCCAACTTTTTGGTTAACAACCTAGAATTTAAACACTATGTCATCAAGGACCTTACTTAGAAATTAGGTAATGAAAAAGCAAGAATGCTAGAAAATGATTTGACAGAGAGGTTAAAGAAAAAGCACAGAGAGTTCAGAATTAGTGGCATTTCAGAAATGGGTGTTTCAGGAAGCAACATAGGTTACTGAATTCACAAATATTATTTTGTGAATGTTATTTAGAAGGTGTGGAATGAGGCAGAAGAGACCAAAGCAGTTTCAGTGGAGTGAGGAGTAAAGCCAAATTGGAATCAGAGGTGAGAAATTTTAGAAACTTTTTTTTTTTTCAAAGAATTGTGATTGTATAAGAAGGAAGGGGGCATTTAACGGCACAGTGGTTAAGCACTCAGCTACTAACACAAAGGTCAGTGAGTCAAACCCACCAGCCTCTACCTGGGGGAAAGATGAGGCTGTCTGCTTCCATAAAGATTACAGCCTTGGAGACCCTATGGGGCAGTTGTAGTCTGTCCTATAGGGTTGCTATGAGTTGGAATTGACTCCACAGCAATGGGTTTGGTTTTGGTTTTAAGGAGAAAATATTTTTTTTTTTTTCTATTTTATCCAGTCTTGTTTCAAGAGGAGAATTTACAGCCTGATGAACATAAACAGAATGTGAGACACTGACGCACAAAGGAAGGGAGATTAGTAGAAGTCGAAGAGATAATTTAGAATTTATTATTTGATGAACACACGAGTAAAATAAATAAGCTGCTATAGATATTTTGGGCAGTAATGCCACAGACTCTCCAATAATAAAAATCTGCTGTTGTTACATGTTATGAAGAAGAATCTGTAGAAATCACTTATTAAAGAGATGAATGCATTTGCAAGATAGAAGGACTGATGTTAAAACTAAAACCCCAATAGTAAATATATTCTAAGTGGAAAACCTCAATTTTAGAAAAAGACCTATCAAGAATGTCCTTTATACTCACTGAATGGCAAAAGATAAGCTAGCAAAACATATTTCAGCAATGTTCTTTAGGGATCATTCATTCAGCTACAATACCCCATCAGAATCTTACATTAAAATATGTTTGTAGAGATAACTTGACCAGATAAGAATATGAGTATATAGCTCATAAAGTTTGGGTAAAGGATACATTCTTATCTATTCTCATAGAATATTTTCAGTTACTGTATGGAAAATAAGAAGCTTTGGGGAAAGTAGTATTAAATTCTGTACAAATGAAAATATTCAGCTATTTGATTTCTCTATATAAGATTTATTCTTGCCAAAGAGAAATTGAAAAGAATTCTTTACACAACCTTATGATTTTGACTATATAGGCAGTCCTCAGATAAAGAACATTGGATTTATGGATTCACTTGCCCTTTAATGTTATGTAAATTTTCCCTCATTTGAAACAATTGAACCAACCCTAACTCACAACAAGTTCTTCATCAGAATTATTTCCACTTACTGACATGCAGCTTTTGTCATTGAAAAGACTGAAGTCTTTTCTTGCACGCTTATGAACCTGGTCTGCTTAACTACAAGGTTTTAAAGACACAGTTAGGAATGGATCTCATTCATAATTTGAGGACTGCCTATATCATTAAATGTAACTCCTCCCAGAGTTTATTTTGCCTTATCATGTTGTACTACTAGAGCTCAACATATTTTACATTACAGACTACATACAACTAAACATAGTTAAATTTTACTATGTTTTTAATAAAGTATATTTATATGGAATTAAAATTAAATTCTTTAAGTATTTATATGTACAAATATAATTGGGCAAGATGATATACAATATCTTTAACATGTGTCTACTCTTAAGTTTCAGTCTGAAAGAAGCACCCTTCCATTTTCAAGATTTATGTTTTGAGACTATTATAAGTTTTCTGTTCTTCCGTTCTTTGTCTCTATTCAAAACATGTTCTGTTTTGAAGAGTTATCTTCTATTTGAATTTTGTGTTTTATATATACGCATTCAGACGAGCTTTGCCAAATGCATCAGATTAGTGGTATTTGTTAGTTATTTTGAAATATAGATAAATTTTTTTAGAACTCTAGCTATCTTGTGGGACCTCTGGTAGCATAGTGCCTAAGATATTTGACTGCTAATAAGAAGGCTGGCATTTCAAACCCACCAGCTACTCCTCAGAAGGAAGATTGGGCAATCTATTTCCATAGAGATAATGCCTGGGAAACTAAGGAGGGGGTCAGTGATTGAAGTGACTCTACAACAGTGAGGTTTTTTTTGTTTTGTTTTGTTTTGGTTTCTTGTTGTTGTTATCGTTTTGTGCCGACAAGTCGGACCCAACTCATAATGACCCCTCCTTGAGTTTCTGAGGCAGTATCACTATAGAAGTAGATTGCTCCATCTTCCTTCGGAGGAGTGGTTGGTGGGTTTGAACTGCCAGCCTTCTGGTTAGCAGTCAAGTGCCTTAGCCACTATCTTGTAATAATTTATCTGTCAATATCAAATTTTAAAATTTGGATACTTCACCACTTTTAAGTGATCTTGCAGCAGTCATATTAATATGTGTCCTAATTTTTTTTTAATTAAAATTTGATAAGTAAAGAATTAGAAATATATCAGAATAACAACTGATCCAATTAGTAATGTCCAGCCTTGATTTATGGGGCAACAATAGATTTCTTTCAAGTTAACTTTTCCTTCACAGACAGATTGGGTTCCAACTCTGAGTTCAGAGGATGGCAGCTTGAGTATATTAAAAACATTTATTATGCTTAAATCACATTGAAGGCAAAATAACATATTTTGAAGTGTTTTATAATCTTAGATGTTTTGTAAAACAGTTTATTCTCTTAAGGATAAGGGGTTTTGTAATGGAGTAATGCAAGAAAATCTTTCCAATTGTTTCTTAATACTGACATTACATGTGGATTAGCCAATGGAATTCTACTACTTTAGAGAAGGTGATATACAATTAAAATCATGTCATACTATGGTATCTCTGAAGATAATCTTCCCATGTACTCCCGGTACTCAGTGACAGCTCAAAAAAAAATTGGGGCCCATGCAAACACAAAGTCACTTTGGTTGAAAAAAAATTTAAGTAAATTAAAAAGTTCAGAAGGGAAAGTTCCATATAAAAATTTTATTTAGGCCTGGAATAAAAGAACTAGCTACAAATGACTATCTTTAACCATTTAAGGCTTATTATGAAGAATCAGAACTATCCTCCACTGAAGACAATTATGAAGTTAGCCCTAAATTTGAGCATGAGAGTGTTGTTTTACATTTTATGAAGAACTGTCAATGGAGCTCTATATGCATATTAAAAAAGGATCATTCAATAGACTATGAATATTTCTTCTCTGTGTATATTGAAATATCAAAATTAGAATCATGGGTTTTTCTAGCATCTATAATTGTAAATTGTTTTTAACCCTAGCTTATATTTTCAATGAAATATTTCTTAAAAACAAAATAAATGTCCCCATTTCCAAAAAGCACAAAACTCACTGCCCGATTTGTCCCGACCCCTCCTTGGGTTTCTGAGGCAGTATCTCTACAGAAGTAGATTACCCAGTCTTCCTTCTGAGGAGTGGCTAGTGGGTTTGAACTGCAAGCCTTCTGGTTAGAAGTCAAATGCCTTAGGT
>NW_006922093.1:682999-727737 GCF_000298275.1 Orycteropus afer afer | reverse complement strand
TTAAGGCCAAATATTAAATTAAAAAAATAATTTAAGTTAAAGTGATTCTGACTCATGGTGACTAGATGTGTTTCAGAGGACAAATGTGCTCCGCAGAGTTTTCAATGGCGGTGACCTTTGGAAGTCGATCACCAGGCTTTAAACCTGGGTGCCTCTAGGTGAATTCAAAGCAATAACCTTTCAGTTAGTAGTTGAGTGCTTCACCATTTGCACCAGGAACTCCAAATATCTATTTGTTATCCCCAAATCAATATGATTAACAAACCAAGAACGTTCTAATCTTCACCATCCCTAGAAAGTATCCTCTATACTCAATTATTTTCCTCTCATCAGTAAATGTTGTGGTAAACTCTAAAGTTTCCCCAGTGGTACAAAAGGTTCATCAGGAATTGATGGCTGAGGATAATACATGTGCAGCACTTCTCTTGCAGCAAGGCCCTTAACTGGGTTCTCATCACATGTCCTTGCCATTTCTAATCTTTTGTTATCAAATTACTTCCTTTCCCAGTAGAATGCATGTCTCAGGATTTGAATTTCACAAGTATGTGCAAATTTTGTTTTGTTTTTCAAGTTGAAATTTAAATTCACTCAAATTTGATCAAAATGACAATGATAATACATGTATAAGATCTTTAGCTTGAAGGTAGTTTTAATAAAACCACTGAGAGAAAGCTAATTAATATGTGAGGTATTCTTTGCTGTAGAGAGCTTGTAAAAATATAATGCAAAAAATATTTACAATATAATGAAAAAGCTATGACTTCAAATTTGTTCTAAAATGGTGTCTATGAAAAGTAAAAATGTAGCCTTGGTAATAAGGCATGGATGTGAGAAAGAAAGCACAAAAGAACAAATAGGTCAAATAACCAATTAAGAATGAGAAGAAGAAAAGCAGGAAGTTGCTGAAGAGTGAAAGTTGGAAAACATTTTTCACTTAGTTTGATGCTTTGGTGAAATAGGCATAATATTTCCATATGTGCCACAGAATTCAGATAGGCAGAGTATATGAATATGATTAATGAAAACTCTATATTATTGCCTGATAAAGAATGTATTAGCACAAACTGGTGGTAGACAGTTACAATTTTTCCCTCTGATATTTCTCTTATTTCCTGAGCATTGGGTATTGCTCTTCCCCTTACCTCCAACTCTGTTGCTCAAATGAAGTAGTCAACTGGTGATGATTCTACAGTATGATTCATGTAATTTGTGTCATTGAAATGTATATGTGAAAAAAATATTTACAGCAATTAAAAACTTTGAGGAAAACAAACAAACAAACAAAAACCCATATACCTGCTACTGTACCCATTGAGTGTGCATATATGCCCCAATTTGGGCCAGAGACCTTTCCCTGAACTTTTTAAAGAGAACAAGAAGAAAGTTATGTATTCTTAGGTGGTAAAATTGGACAATGTACATCCAGGAAATTTTATTGCTCATATTTCCACCTTTGTTTTGAGTACCAATCTTGAAAATAATACTGACACATAGAAGCAGAGAAAAAGATGAAAGGAGAATTTTAAAGGCATTTCAATGCTATAATCTAGTTATCCATTGAATCTACCATTCCCCTCACTTACCATTATATTACATGATATACATACACTCTTCGCTTATCAACATGGCTAAGTTCCAAAGAACGGGTCATTAGGCAAAAATCAGAGATAGGCAAAACTGAAGGATGACCACATCAGTTCACAAAAAGTGAATGACTGCATCATTACATAACTGCCAAATTACATCATTACGTTATGGCCAAATCACTGAGAATCCTGGCCCACCCCAGTAAGCTGACACATAACTTTAACCATCACAGCCAGCCTTACTCTTGCCTAGCACCTTGGCAGTCATTACTGCCAGATGTACATCATTAAAGCACAAAATAGTACAACAGTAGATTTTACTATTATCATAAATGTGAAATGTCAGATAATGAGATAGTCAATAAATGGGGAGTAATAAGATAGTTAATAAATGAGCAGTAGTTGTAATTAATTTCTGTTTGACTAAGCTAGTTAAGATGGGATTCTGTCATTTCCAAACCAAATGTTTAACACACATCCATACAGGTTTAGAATAGCTATAAAAATGTAGAAACTGTTAAGTTCTGGGAGATAGGTAATAAATTATATCAATGATTTTGTTTGATGAATTGCAATTTGCTTAGCAAACTACACAAGTGCAAAAACAACTTTTCTCTGATATTTTAGCACAGGTGTTTGTTATTTGGTGGCCTGCTTCAGAGAGTAAACAATATGTATGTATTTAATCAGATTTAGAAAAGAAAATATATTGATTAATTCAGTACTTGCTTGCCAGAAAATATTATGTTGATGTAGTCATATTTATTATGACTTAAATTGGTAATTTGCTTTATTTTTAACAATAAATTTGTAAAGACACAAAAATCTAAATGATCCTTGTAGTTTTATTCTGAATTTCAACTTGCCTTTCTTTTAGATCTTAATTTGAAAAGATGGCATTTTATAGCTACAGTATAAAATTAACAACATGTTTATCTTTCCAAACTATTAATAAACACAGTGAGTCAGCCCAAGACAAATTAAACATAACACAACACCCCATAATGCTTTTATATTTATTAGCTTCTCTAACAATAGTAGTTCAAAATAGTGCACTCTCCTTTGTGTTACTTGGCAATCCATAATTTATTCTTACTACACATTTTTTTCCTAACTGCCCCTTGAGAACATATACACTCTCTATCATAATTCTGCAATATTTAGTGTAGATCTGGGAAGTTTTAAAACTTATGATAGTTATCATTATTGACATAAATATTGAGTAAAATTAGAGGGCTTTATAATCTTGAATTTAACCTTGAGTAGTAAGTGGCCCTGGTGGTGCAATGGTTAAGTGCTCAATTGCTAACTAGACAGTCAGCAGTTTGAACCCACCAGCAGCCTGGCAAGAGAAAGATATGGCAATCTGCTTCCATGAAGACTTATAGTCTTGGGAACCCTATAGTGCAGTTCTACTCTGTTTTATGGTGCCACTATGAGTCAGAATTAACTCAATGGCAGTGAGTTGAGTTTGATCTGGTTAGTAAGTATTAAAGATATCAAATGCACCTATGTATTTTTTACCTATGTACCTTGTGGTGGGGGGTTAAGTCTAAGTCTTGTTACATAAATTTGCAAAATTTTATTCAAATACTTTATTCTAAATTGTTCCTATATAAATTGTGGGCAATGATTACTTCTTTTTGTAACCTTTGGAGCTCTTATGGCTTAGTGGGTAAGACATCTGGGTGTTAACCAAAAGGTCAGAAGTTCAAACCTACTGCTATGAGGGAGGAAGATGAGGCAATCTACTTCCCTAAAGATTTACAGCTTTGGAAACCCAATGGGGGTTGCTTTGGGTTGGGATAGACTTAATGGCAGTGGGTTTTTTATAACCTTGCTGTGGAGATAATGGGGATTTCATCCTTTTTTTTTTAAATTTTGGGGGAACATTTTATGTCCTAGATTCATCATGAGGAATTTAGTTTAAGCTTGTCAAAAGAGAAAAAAGTCTTTATAGGATTACTTTTCTTGGATGTCCATGAGGAAAAATATTGGATTCAGGGTTTCAAAAGATAAAATCTTGATTCTCTCTCCTGTTCTCTTTTCTCATCTTTCATTGTGCTTCTCTGCTTAGCTATAAAACACAAACCAAAACAACTCCATTGAGTCGATTCTGACTCATAGCAATTCCGTTGGGTTTCCAAGGCTGTAAATCTTTACTTAAATATATTACCTCCTCAGCCCCACCTTGTGGAGCATCCAATGAGTTTGAACCGCTGACCCTCTGGTCTCAAGTAAATTCTCTATACCTTGTAGCAAGGTGGGTTCTATAAGCTTTAGGCTTACATTGAAAACAACAAAAGACAAAAGCAAAACCTTGCTTTCCTGTCATAGTCTTTATGCAATGAGTCTCAAGGAAAAATATGTAATCAAGTTTCCCAGGGACTGTTCTGAATGAACAGACTTGAATCACGTACTAGATCAGTTCTAGTCAGAAATGAATGAATAATATGCTTACTACTGTGGTTGTGTTACATGAAGGTTGAAGCAGGGTCAACCCCACCTGAAAACGTATGGGACATGTTGACCACAGGATAAAGCAAAACAAAACAAAACAAAACAAAAAAAACAACTCACTGCCATTGAGTCAATTCCAACTCATAGCAACCCCCTTTCAGTTTTCAAGGCAGGAAATCCTTATGGAAGTAGATTGCCCAGTCTTCCTTCTGAGGAGTGGCTGGTGGGTTTGAATCACCAGCTTTCTGGTTAGCAGTCACATGCCTTAGGCACTATGCCACCAGAGCTCCTGTGTATTGATGAGAAGAAGGGGAAAATTGTTGTTAATAAATCCTGCAATTTTTAAAACATACATCAGGCCTGGATTCTGCTTTTAAGTCTTCATTAACAATATAGTTGGAGAGATAAGTATTTGAATAAGTATACATGGGAGAGAAACAAGAAGCCTTGGTGGCACAGTGGTTAAAACAATCAGCTGCTAAACAAAAGGTAAGCAGTTAGAACACACATGCTGCTCCATGGGAGAAAGATGTGGCAGTCTGCATCCAGAAAGATTGAAAGCCTTGGAAATCCTGTAGTGCAGCTCTAGTCTGTCCAACAACCTCACCATGAATTGGAATTGACTCGAGGATAATGAATATTTTTGAATTTGAGGAAAGAACCCTTTAAGTGTTAAGTGAATGATACAGGTTTCGTTACTATATTCTGTGAAGAATGATGCCATAGAAAAAACAAAGGATTAATGAAAGATCTTTGGGAGGATCTTTGTATTTTCACTCAACAGGTATTCCCTGACTTATTACAGGATTTCCTTCCAAAAGCTCAGTTGTAAGTTGGTTCTGATGTAAGTCAAATATATCTCCTTTTTTAGTTTTAATCATTGTCTGCTATGTGGCAGTGTTTTAAACAGTAAATTGTAACTTAGAATCTCTGCACGAGAACATATGAGAAATGTGAGAAGATAACATCAGTAAATTACATGCTGCAACATTGTATATAGTACATACTACTAACAATAAGATGTAAAAAAAAAAAAAAAAGACAATGGTAAGGGCGGTTCATCCTTACATGAATATGCCTTAAGTCAGAGTACATGTATTTCATAGACAGGTGGGATAGACTTTTGAAGAATAACCCTTAAGTGAGCAACTATATAATTGATACATCAGTGCCTTTGCTCAAGTTACTCTTGCTGTTTAGGTTGTCATTTACCTGTGTTCAACTGATAAAAATCCATTCTCTGTGGGCAAGAATTGTGTGCCTTGCAATAGATTATACTCAGGTACAATCTGATTAGAAGAGAAATCTGATCGGCAGATAAAGATTTTGCTCTCCACAAAAAAAAAAAAAGTTGAAATAAAGGGATTGATCGGTGTCTTCAGGAAGAAATTTTAGAATAAAAAGAAAAAAAGCATTGTTAATGCCCATGTTTAAAGTGTAGGTTAAGAAAGAGCAGAAAAAATGGAAGGAGATTGGTAAAAGACATTATTTCTGCAAAAGTAATTAAGAAGAAGGTTTCATACAGGAAATAACAGTCAGATCTGCAAAATCAGGTGGAAAGTGGATGGAGAGAAGTTCATGGACAGAGAGCAGTATGTGGACAGTGGGAAATGTAGTTGGGAAGCCAGGTCTGATAGGAGAGAGAACTGATCTTGAGCAGCTTTCAGAATAAGCCTAGGTAATTTATACTTCTCTTGGCAGGAAACGGCAAGACACTGAAGGAATTAACATGATCATAGATATGCTTAAGAAATATTTCTGCCAATATTTTGTTAGGTAGATTGCCGGGAAGAGAGACCAAAAAATAAACTAGTTAGAACGCCTTTAAAAGATATTCAAATCTCTTCAAACAATGCTCGTGAAAGGGAATGGAGTCTGACACCAGGTGGTATGTTAAGATACCAGAAAAAACCAAAATCACTGCCTTCATGTTGGCCCTGACTCATAGTGCCCCCTCCTTGGGGTTCCAAGGCTGTATCTCTGTGGAAGTAGATTGCCCACCCTCCTTCTGAGGAGTGTCTGGTAGATTTGAACCACCAGCCTTCTGGTTGGCAGTCAAATGCCTGAAGCACTATGCCACCAGAGTTCCTATATTGAGATAGTTGTGTAAAATTTAGAGAGCAAATTGACAGAATGTATGACATATGATTGGAAGTTCAGAGCAAGGATAAGAGGACTCATACTAGCATTCGAAGTCCCTGGGTAACACAAATGGTTAAGTGCTTGACTGCTAACAAAGAATTTGGTAGTTCAGACCCATCAGGGCATCTTGTGCAAAAAGCCTAGCAATCTGCTTCCAAAAGATCAGTCTTGAAAGCCTTGGGCACAACTCCATGGCAACTTCATTGTTTGTTTTATATTACTACGTAATTAAACTCTTTTTAAGCAAATAAAGTCTCAAAGAGAATTTTGTGATCTCTGTCGTTTTTCTACTTTAACTCAAGAGGAAAATTATTAGCAACAAATATTTTAAAAAGAATCAGAGAAATGAGTAGCTACCTGTTACAATGACTTTTAAAACACAT
Organism: Orycteropus afer afer; assembly: GCF_000298275.1. Lineage (NCBI taxonomy): Eukaryota > Metazoa > Chordata > Mammalia > Tubulidentata > Orycteropodidae > Orycteropus > Orycteropus afer. Next base: position 721,166 of record NW_006922093.1, on the reverse strand, counting down.
TTGTTTTTATGTCAGCATTAAAGTTGCACAATTAAGTCTAGGTGGTTAAATAATGTTTAGGGAAACATACACAAAATTCCTTTATTTGTTAACAAAGATGTGAAAAAATATTAATTTTTCAATGTGCTATTTTTACTAATCAGCTTTTCCCTAAGCAAAGGAAAAAACAAAAAATGTCAATGAACCATATGTGTTTTATTCACAACTAAATATCTAGCACATTGTTATTGTTGTTAGGTCTCTCTGAGTCAATTTCTACTGATAGCAACCAATTGTGACTGGGTAGAACTGCCCTATAGGATTCTCTAGGCTGTAGTCTTTACAGGAGAAGATTGCCTAGTCTTTTTCCCTCTGAGGCACAGGGAGAGTTTGAATTGCCAAACTTTTGGTTAGCAGCTGAGCACTTAACTATTGCACCACGATGGCTCCTATCTACTACCTAGAACAGCAAAACAACAAACCACACTAGCTGCAGTTTAGTCAATCCCAGCTCGTGGTGACCCATGTGAGTCACAGTACAGCTATGCTTCGTAGGGGTTTCGATGGCTGATTTTCTTTCGAGAAGTAGGTCACCAGGCCTTTCATCCTAGGTGCTTCCACCTAAAATCTCCAACCAATAGGTAAACAGTAAAGGAAGTCAACCATTTTAATATTGATCTTGTTAGTTGTGTTTGAGTGGACTCAGAGTCATGGTAACGCCATGTGTACAGAGTGTAACTGCTTCATAGGATTTTCAAGGCTAGGCCTTATTGGAAGCAGATCACCAAGCTTGTCTTCCAAGGTGCCTCTGGTGAGTTTGAACTGCCAACCTTTCAGCTAGTAGCCAAGTGCTTGACTTGGTGTGCTCCATCCAGGCCCACCAAATACTAGTGCCGCTTATAAATAGATGCTGAATATGTGTTTATTGTATAAATAAAGGAAGTATCTTCAGTCAAAGGAGATTTGTTTTAGTTTATTTCTTTAAAAAGGATTTGCCTTCTTTCTGCAAAGTTTCCACATCCACTTTGCCTTTCTTTATTCACTTTTGCTCACCATGGCTATGTTGAAAAAAAAAAGAAAAAAAAAAAACTAAATATTGTATTTCCAGTCTCCTCTGCTGTATGAGGATTCTTAATTAGCTTTTCAAACACATTGTAGATAAAACCTATTAATCCTCTGACCTTCACTGAATTCAAAAGTTTTTGTGTTAATTGTTTTGAGAGAATAATAGACAGTTTTGCTGTTAAAAAAAAAAAGAAAGAAAAAAAAGTCATAGGATCTTTTCTAAGAAAACAGTAGAACCAGGAAGAGGACTTGAAAGGATGCTTGTATGGAATTGCTTTAACTTGATAGTCACCACATATTTTGATACAAATATAATACAGGTCTTTAAAAATTATTTCTATTTTAAGGTGTAAAGGTAGAAATAAAGTCACCTGAGATCATTGTTATTTTGCTTATTAAAGCCATAAAAGGAAAAGGAAACAACATTCATTGGCCACCTATTGTGTTCTAAGCACTTTGCTTACTTACCTCCTTAAAACTTCAGAGATTGAGGAGATTTGACCATTCACCTCAACATTCATTTTTTGCCTACAATATTTTAGGCACTCAGTTACTAAACGTAAAGTGATGAAAATGAGCACCCACATTTCACAGATGAGCAAATAGAATCATGTATTAATTCATTTTCATAAGTACAAGTTCCCACAGCATATATAGGGAAGAACTAGGACTTAAACTCTATTCTCTCTGTATCCAAAACCATAGTCAACATTTCAGTGATTGTCAGCATCTAGGAAGCAGGGGCCATATCAGGATTACTCAAAGTCAAGGTGACATACATTCCAGATTTCAGTCAGTGGAGTGTAAAATGACAGCTGAAGATGTATTTGATGGTATGCATGTAAACTGATTTTTTCAGTCTCTTTCCTACTGAGTTGCTGGAAGACAATGTTGTGAACATCCATCTTTCCTTGCCAGCTGGCTTGAATTCATAAGCCAGGGAAGTAACTGTCATACCTACACTGCCCATTATGACAAGCTGTCTCTGGTCAAAATTAAAACAACATGTCCTTACTGGTGCCTGTGTCCTGCTTCCATTCGTGCATTATACCTACCCAGTCCTGGATGAGTAACTTTACTCGTGAGAGCCAAATAAGCAAAATGTAGAATTAGCCCTGGACAAAATTAGCTTCTGTTACAAGCATGATTTAAGGGCTGAAATTGTTCAAATCATCATCCCTGGTGTCTTTGCTTGAAAAAGACAGCTAGGAGGGGTTATTGGTCTCACAGGTAGACTCTAGCTTTTGCTCTGTTGGAAAGAAAGTGTTCTTTTTGCTACATCTTCTTTGTCCACAGGGCAAATACTGGGATAGGAGAAATTGGAGAGGTGGGATGTACAATAGGAAGCTTGGCATTGAAGGCATTAGGGCAGTATTTTTCTGCCCCTCACCAGCTGTCTCTTTGCACGGGTTAAATACAAGTGCTTTTCCTTTGACTCTTTTGCATTTAAATGCCAGCCTGTACAATTTACAGTACAAAAGGGCAAAGATACATGGGGGAATGAAGAAGAAAATTCATTCTTCTCGTTGGTTGACCTTTTTGGTTCTGCTTTATGTAGACATTAAAAGAGCCCCTACAACCATATTTGAGATACCTGATCTTCAGGATCTTTAGAACAATCACAAAAATAAATCCCCCATACAATGTTATTTATGTATTCTGCTCCCACCATTCAAGCATTAGATTATAAAGAATGATTTGCATCCCAGGACCTGAATATCAAAAGTAAGTTCTATCTCAGCTGAAAGTAAAACAAAATTGCATTCTGTGATTTTGGTGATAAAACTAAAAACCAAATGCACAGCCATCAAGTCAATTCTGACGTATAGTGACCCTATAGTCAATTCCGACTCATAGTAACAGAGTAGAACTACCCTTAGTGTTTCCAAGGTTGGAAACCTTTACGGGAGCAGACCACCTCATCTTTCTTCCACTGAGTGGCTTGTGGTTCAAACCATTGACCTTAGTTAGCAGCCAAATGCCCTAACCACTACACCAGCAGAACTCCTTAGCAGGTAACAACAACAACAAAAGAAAATGAAACTCACTGCACTTGAGTCAGATCAGACTCATAGAGACCCCTTCTCGGGTTTCCCAGGCAGTATCTCCACAGAAGTAGATTGCCCAACCTTCCTTCCAAAGCGTGGCTGGTGGGTTTGATCTGCCAGCCTTCTGGTTAGCAGCCAAATGTCTTAGGCCACTATGCCATAATTGTTGTTGTTGTTGTTGTTGTGTGCCGTTGAGTCAGACCCGACCCATAGCGACCCCTCCTTGGGTTTCTGAGGCAGTATCACTACGGAAGTAAATTGCCCCATCTTCCTTCCGGGAATTGGCTGGTGGGTTTGAACCGCCAGCCTTCTGTTAGCAGTCTAGTGCCTTAATCACTATGCTACCAGAGCTCCCATTAGGGATCAGAAAAAACTAATATCCAAAAAAATATGTAAAAATAAAATGATAAATGCATATAGAGCCACACAACTTAGGTCACTAATTCTTGAATAAAAAATATGTTTAATATGCCTATCTTCAAGCATTTAGAAAGTTCAAATTTTAAGAGATTATAATATAATAACGTGAAATAAGTATAAACAGAAATGAAAACGTGAGAATTGCTTTGGTGGTATGCAAATCTACATTGTTGACAAATGATTTATGTTGATTTCATGATTTTCTCAGTATCCCTAGGTATTCTAGGTATTCCTTCCTTCATTTGGTCACTTACTGAATGCCTACCTTGAGAGAGACACTTTTTAGGTACTAAGGAATAATAGTCCTTGCTCTTATAGAACTTACAATGTAGTGAATGAAACAGCTAGTAAGGGTGTGTGATATTGCTCAGCTGCTAACAACTGAAAAATGTCAGTGGTTCAAATTCACCATTACTCTGTGGAAGAAAGGAGCTCTGGTAGCATATAGTGCCTAAGGCACTTGACTGCTAACCAGAAGGCTGGTGGTTCAAACCCACCAGCCACTCCTCAGAAGGAAGGTTGGGCAATCCTACTTCTGTAGTGATACTGCCTCGAAAACCCAAGGAGGGGTTGCTATGAGTTGGGGCCGACTCGACAGCAAACAACAACAACAACAAAGTGGAAAGTGACAGGAAGCATTACGAGGGTAACGAGAGTAGTAAGGAAGGGGCTATTTTTGACAAAGTGGTCAGGAAGGCCTCTCTGAGGAGCTGATTTAACCAGACACTGAATAAAATGAGTGAGTGAGCTGTGTACATCTGTAGAAGGACTTCCATACAAAGGAAAGAGAAAATGTAAATGTCTCAGATATCAAGGAACAGTAAAGGAAGCATTATAGCTAGAAATGGCATGAACAAGAAGGCTCTAGACCGTAAATGGTTTTCTCCAGAGTGAGAAGTGAGTAGCAGGAGGCTGCCTACAGAAGAGCAGTGATGGAGTAGCCAGGGAACATTCAGTAGTACAGATACCAATAACTAAATTCATTTTTTAGCATTGCTGTACAATTGGGGAAATTTTTTTAAGAGTATAGGACTATTGCTTGAATTTATTGAATTTATTTAGAATAAAGTACTCACAGAGGCTAACTGTACATCATTTTAAGCAATTATAAAGTAAAAATAAAGTGATACTGAAAGTATTTTTCATGTCCTTATTTTGCTAGAAAAGTTTAATTTTCATCTTGCTCTGTACCCTGTTGTCACTGGCTTTTACTTCTAAACAGCTTATCTTTATTTTTAAAGGCTAGTGCCATCTGGTGGCCACACTTTTGCACATCATTGCCTATCTTACAATATATACAAGTATTTAGTACTATTGCTAGTGAAATTTTAAATAATATTAACTGTCCTAAGAAAATATGTGTGCAGAATACATAGAAAACTAGATTGATTTTAGAAACTCTGCCAAGATCTTGTGTACCATGTGTGACTCTGCTGGCATCTGAAACACCAGTGGCACAGCCTTAAGGCTCACAGTAATGTACAAACCTCACAGGATAACAAACTGACAGCCAAGTTTGTCTCCCTTAGCTGTTGGAAACCACTGAACCTTCCTTTTACCTAATTCCTTCCTGAAACCTGCTACTTTCTGTTGCACATGGTGCACAGGTGTCAACGCAGCTTACAGATTAAGACAGACTAGGAAGAAGGAAGATGGAGGAGGCCATCCACTTCTCAAAAATTGTCTAGGGAAAACCTTATGAATAGCAGAGAAACCCTGTCTGATACATTACTGGGCAACTTTATGAATAGTTTGGAAACATTGTCCGACACAGTGCAGGAAGACTAGCCCCTTGGGTTGGAAGGCACTCAAATTAGGACTGGGAAAGAGCTGCCTCATTAGAGTAGAACCAACCTTAATGATATGGATAAAATAAGTCTTTCAGGACCTCCATGTGCTGATGTGGCATAACTCAAATTGAGGAGATATAACTGCAAACATCCATTAATAATCAGAACATGGAATGTACAATGTATGAATCTAGGAAAATTGGAAGTTGTCAAAAATGAAATGGAACACCTAAATATTGATATCTTGGGCATTACTGAGCTGAAATGGACCAGTTTTGGCCATTTTGAATCAGACAACCATATGATCTACTTTGCGGGGAATGACAAATTGAAGAGGAATGGAGTGGCATTCATCATCACAAAAGGTGTTTCAAGATCTGTGCTGGAGTACAATGCTGTCAGTTATAGGATAATATCCATATGCCTACAAAGAAGACCTGTTAATACAACTATTATTCAAATATATGTACAACTACCAAAGGAAAAGATGAGGAAATTGAAGATTTTTATCAACTTCTGCAGTCTGAAAATAACCGAGCATGCAATCAAGATGTTTTGCTTTTCACTGGTAATTGGAATGCGAAAGCTGGAAACAAAGAAGAATCACCAGTAGTTGGGAAATTTGGCATTGGTGACAGAAATAATGCTGGAGATTTCATGATAAAATTTTGTAAGACCAATGCTTTATTCATTGGAAATACCTTTTCAACAACACAAACAGCAGCTATACACGTGGACTTTGCCTGACGGAGTACACAGGAATCAGATTGACTACATCTGTGGCAAGAGGTGATGGGAAAATGTCAATATCTTCAGCCAAAACCAGGCCAGGAGCTGATTGTGGAACAGACCATCAGCTGCTCATATGTAAGTTCAACTTGAAATTGAAGACAATTAAAACAAATCCACAAGAGCCAAAATAAGATCTTGAACATATCCCTCCTGAATTTAGAGACCATCTAAAGTATAGATTTGATGCTTGAATATCAACGACTGAAAACCACAAGAATTGTGGGATGACATCAAGAGGATCATCCATGAAGAAAGCAAGAGGTCATTAAAATATGAGAAAGAAAGAAAAGACCCAAATGGATGTCAGAAGAGACTCCGAAACTTGTCTTGAAAGAAGAGTAGGTAAAGCAAATGGAAGAAATGACAAGATAAAAGAGCAGGATAGAAGATTTCAAAGAGCAGCTTGAACAGACAAAGCCAGTTACTATAAGGAAATGTGCAAAGACCTGGAGTTAGAAAACCAAAAGGGAAGAACACACTTGGCATTTCTTAAGCTGAAAGAACTGAGGAAAAAATTTAAGCCTCAAGTTGCAATATTGAAAGATTCTATGGGCAAAATATTGAAAGATACAGGAAACATCAAAGGAAGATGGAAGGAATACACAGAATCACTGTACCAAAAAGAACTGGTCAATCTTCATCCATTTCAGGAGGTGGCATATGTTCAACAACCAATGGTATTGAGGGAAGAGGTCGAAGCTGTTCTGAGGGAATTGGCAAGGAACAAGGCTCCAGGAACTGACAGAATATCCATGGAGATATTTCAACATACGGATGCCCCACTGGAGGCACTCACTTGGTTATGCCAAGAGATTTGGAAGACAGCTACCCGGCCAACTGATTGGAAGAGATCCATATTTGTACTCATTCCAAAGAAAGGTGATACCACAGAATGGGGAGATTATTGAACAATATTATCAATATCGCATGCAAGTAAAATCTTACTGAAGATAATTCAAAAACAGTTGCAGCAGTATATTGACAGAGAACTTCCAGAGGTGCAGCCTGGATTCAGAAGGGGACATGGTATAAAGGATATCATTGCTGATGTCAGATGGATCTTGACTCAAAGTAAAGAATACCAGAAAGATATTTACTTGTATTTTATTGACTGTGCAAAAGCATTTGATTGTGTGAATCATAACAAATTGTGGATAACATTGAGAAGAATGGGAATTCCAGAACACTTAATTGTACTCATGAGGAACCTGTACATAGACCAGGAGGCTGTCATTCAAACAGAACAAGGGAACATTGCATGGTTTAAAATCAAGAAGGGAGTGTGTCAGTGTTGTATCCTTTCACCATACTTATTCAATCTGTATGCTGAGCAAATAATCCAAGAAGCTGGACTATATGAAGAAGAATGTGGCATCAGGACTGGAGGAAGGTTCAGTAATAAACTGTGATATGCTGACGACACAACTTTGTTTGCTGAAAGTGAGAATGACTGGAAATACTTATTGATGAAGATTGAAGAATATGATCTGCAGTATGGATTACATCTCAACATAAAGAAAACAAAAATCCTCACAACTGGACCTATAAGCAGCATCATGATTAGTAGAGAAAAGATTGAAATTGTCAAAGACTTCACATTGCTTGGTTCTACAATTGATGCCAGTGGAAGCAGCAGTCAGGACATCAGATGATGTATAGCACTGGGCAAATGGGCTGCAAAGGACCTCTTTCAAGTGCTGAAGAGCAAAAATGTCTCTTTGAGGACTAAGGTGTACCTGACACAAGCCATGGCATTTTCAATTGCCTCATAAGTATGTGAGAGCTGGACAATGAATAAGGAAGACCAAAGAAGACTTGATGCTTTGGAGCTGTGGTGTTGGCGAAGAATGCTGAAAGTACCATGGGCTGCTAAGAGAACTAACAGATCTGTTCTGAAGGAAGTGCAGCCAGAATGTTCCTTGGAGGCGAGAATGCTCAGGCTTCATCTCACATACTTTGGTCATGTTGTCAGAAGGGACCATTCCTTGGAGAAAGATGTCATGCTTGGTAAGGTGTAGGGTCAATGGAAGAGAGGAAGGTCCTCACCAAGGTGGATTGACACAGTGATGGGCAGTGATGGGCTCAAGCATAGCAAGAATCATGAAGCTGGTGTAGGACCAGGCGGTGTTTCGTTCTGCTGTGCATAGGGTCACTATGAGTCGGAAATGACTTGATGGCACTTAACAACAACAGCTAAGATCCTGGATGATGGTGTTCTATGCTTTGAGCAACCTCTTAATGTTGTCTAATGAACAGTTGTTTTTGTTTATATAGTGTTTTTGCCAATGCAATTACTACCTAAGTCACTTGACTGCTAGCCAGAAGGCTGGTGGTTCAAACCCACCAGCCACTCCTCAGAAGGTAGGTTGGGCAATCTACCTTCTGTAGTGATACTGCTTTGGAAACCCAAGGAGGGGTCATTATGAGTTGCGTCCCACTCGATGGCACATAACAACAAGAACATTCCTATAAACTCTCTCCCATTGCTGTCAATGCAATTTCAACCCATGACCACCCTATAGGACAGGTAGAACCGCCCAATAGGGTTTCCAAGGCTGTAATGTCTATGGAAGCAGGCTGCCATATATTTCTTCATGGGAGCAACTGGTGACTTCAAAATCCAACCTTTCTTTTAGTGACCAGTGGCTCCATGGGAGAAAGATATGGTAGTCTGCTCTCATAAAGATTAAAGGCTTGGAAACCATATTGGGCAGTTCTACTGTATCCTGTAGGGTCCCTGTTTGTTAGAATTGACTTAATTTCAATAGACCATTCATATAAACCAAAAACCAAACTCACCCTGTGGATTGGTCTCATGACTCCTAGCAACCCTATAGGACAGAGTAGAATGGCCCGACAGGGTTTTCAAGGTTGTAAATCTTTATGGGAGCAGACTGACATATTTTTCTCTCACAGAACGGCTGTTGGGTTTTAATGCCAACTTTTGGAAGAACTTTAAAATTTCTCACTAAGTAATTAGAAGAAATTCTGTTCTCTTCAGCCTCTATTCTCATACTTTCCTTTTAATATCCAAATTCATCAAGATACTTAAAGAAGCCTGTATTAACAAGGATAAACCTTCCTTATAAGGAAGTTTGTTCATAAGTTCAACAATATTTATTGAACACAAACAATGTGCCAGACTCTTCTATGTATAAATATCAAATTTGACCCTCTGTTACATAAATATTGAGTGCAATAATTGTCAAAATGCCTAGCAATGTGATAACATATCTTGACAATCAATAGATGCCACTTTATCATGTATTTTGAAGCAATGTTAGCATATTAAAAGAAGTGGATAAAGAAGGACATTTTTTGAAAGATTAAGCAGACAAAGGAGAAAGGCCTGACAATCTATTCATAAAATCAGGCAATGTTTCATTGGATCACAACATTATGGGTCACAATGGTCCAATCCCATTGTGTATGAAGTTGCCATGAGTCAGGGCCAACCCAACATCAGCAACAACATACATTACAGTATCAGCTATTATTTCTATTAAATATTGCCCACTTACTGCTCCTCTGCATGGATAGATGTCATCTTCCATGAGTTCCCATAACAATCTATCCATACCCTTTAATGACACATAAAACTATCCTGGGAATTTCATTAGCATCTTACACCCTAGACTCTAGAGATTTTTTTCCCCCATCACTTATTCTGTCTTAATTGCTAGAATTTGCACAATGCAAAGTGAATCTTAGGCTTCTGTTCAAATTTAAGATGAGTTAATAAGGGCTACATGTAACTGGAAGACTTTATTTCCATCCTAGCATTCAAAAGTGATTGAGAAAAATGCATATATTTGTTAGTGCCTATTATGTTCACAGGAGCTCTGGTAGCGTAGTACCTAAGGCATTTGACTGCTAACCAGAAGGCTGATGGTTCAAACCCACCAGCCACTCCTTGGAAGGAAGGTTGGGCAACCTACTTCTATGGTGATTCTGCCTCAGCAACCCAAGGAGGGGTCGCTATGAGTCTGGTCCAACTGGATGGCACATAACAACAACAACAACATTATGTTCAAAGTATTGTGAACAGTATTTTACATATGTCATATAATTTGATCCTTAACAGTAATTTGAGCCTTTGAAAAGGTAAGCATGCTCAAAGATATAAAATAGTAAATGGCAAAGTTAAGATTCAAAGTTTGACATTTTTCACTACAATATTTACGTCCATTTCAACAATCCACATTTTTCTTGAGAGTTTATGAAAGCTTTATTGGTGACTAGTCTCCACCTTGTTGGCTGATTGGAGAATATATGTCAAAGAGTCTTGTAAACTGTAAATATTCTACATGTTGTTCTTGTTGTTAGGTGCCGTCGAGTCATGTCTGACTCATAGTGACCCTATGCACAGCAGAACAAAACACCGCCCAGTCCCATGCCAGCTCCATGATCCTTGCTATACTTGAGCCCATTGTTGTAGCTACTGTATCAATCCACCTCGTTGAGGGCCTTCCCCTCTTTCATCAACCCTCCACCTTACCAAGCATGACATCCTTCTCTAGGTAATAGTTCCTTCTGACAACATAACCAAAGTAGATGAGACGAAGTCTGTCTATTCTTGTTTCCAAGGAGCGTTCTGGCTGCATTTCCTCCAGGACAGATCTGTTAGTTCTTTTAGCAGTTCACAGTACTTTCAGCATTCTCCGCCAGCACCACAACTCAAAAGCATCAATTCTTCTTTGGTCTTCTTTATTCATTGTCTAGCTCTCACATGCACACGAGGTGATGGCAAATACCATGGCTTGTGTCAGGCGCACCTTAGTACTCAAGGTCCTTGCTCCTCAGTACTTGAAAGAGGTCCTTATAGTCGATTTGCCCAGTGCTATACATCGTCTAATGTCCTGACTGATGCTTCCATTGGCATCGAGTGTAGAACCAAGCAGTGTGAAGTCTTTGACAACTTCAATCTTTTCTCCATTTATCATGATACTGCTTATAGGTCCAGTTGTGAGGATTTTTGTTTTCTTATACTGAGATGTAATCCATACTGCAGACTGTATTCTTCAATCTTCATCAGTAAGTGCTTCTTCAGATCATCTTCACTTTCAGTAAGCAAAGTTCTTATGAGCAGTTGATGGTCTGTTCCACAATCAGGTCCTGGCCTGGTTTTGGCTGAAGATATTGAGCTTTTTTATCTCTTCTGGCCACAGTTGTAGTCAATCTGATTCTCATGTATTCCATCTGGCAGTCCATGTGTATAGCCACTGTTTGTGTTGAAAAAGGTATTTGCAATGAATAAGTTGTTGGTCTTGCAAAATTCTATCATGAGATTTCCAACATCATTTCTGTCACCAAGTCCACATTTTCCAACTAGGTGATTCTTCTTTGTTTCCAACTTTTGCATTCCAGTCACCAGTGATAAGTAACACATCCTGATTGCATGTTTGGTCAATTTCAGACTGCAGAAGCTGATAAAAATCCTCAATTTCCTCATCTTTGGCTTTGGTGGTTGGTGGATAGATTTGAATAGTAGTCATATTAACTGGTCTTCCTTGTAGGAGTATGGATATTATCCCATCACTGACAGTATTGTACTTCAGGACAGATCTTGAAACATCCTTTGTCATGATGAATGCCACACCATTCTTCTTCAAATTGTCATTCCCAGCATAGTAGACCACATGGTGGTCTGATTCAAAATGGCAAAAAACAGTCCATTTCAGCTCACTAATGCCTAGGATATCAATCTTTATGCACTCCATTTCATTTTTGACAACATCCAATTTTCCTAGATTCATGCTTCATACATTCCATGTTCCAGTTATTAATGTATGTTTGCGTTGTTCCTCCTCAATTTGAGTAGTGCCACATCAGCAAATGGAGGTCTCAAAAGCATTATCTTATCCATATCATTAGGGCTGGTTCTACTCTGATGATGCAGCTCTTTCCTGGTCCTATTTTGAGAGCCTTCTGATCTAAGTGTCTTATCCTCCTGCACTGTATCAGACAATGTTTCCGGGCTATTCATAAAGTTGCCCAGTAATGTATCAGGCAGTGTTTCTCTGCTATTTATAAGGTTTTCCCTGGCCAATTATTTGAGAAATGATGGCCTCCTCCTTCTTCCTACTCTATCTCAGTCTGTAAGCTGTTGAAACCTGTGCACCATGTACAACCCTCCTGGGTTTGAGACACGGTGGCACAGCCTCAAGCCTCACAGCAACACACTACCACAGTAGGACAAACTGACAGACAAGTTTGTCTCCCTTAGTTGTTCTAAACCTCTCCATCCTCCCCACTCTCCTCTTACATACTTACCTAGATCCCTGCCTCTTTCCCGCCCCTTGGGAGGGGTGTGGCCTGGGTCCCTGGCCTTACCTGGATCTCTGCCTCTGCTTCCTCACAAATATTATACATGGGTACTATGAACTATATAAACTAAAACAAACCAAACTCACTACCATCAAGGCACTCAATATATAGATACTGAATTTATAACTAAAGGACTATATAGCATCATTGTAATTAGTATTAGAGAGAAGAAAAAATATTCTTTCCATTTCTAAGAGTACCATTACTTGATGTATGTGTTTCATTAATACACATCTTTGACTGGGTTCTCTAGAGAAGTAAAACCAGTGAAGCTTACATATATATATGCTGGTTTTACTTCTCTAAAGAACCTAGTCAAAAACATATATATATGGAACTCTGGTGGTGTAGAAGATAAGGCAATTGTCTGCTACCCAGAAGGTCAGCAGTCCAAACCCACCAGCTGCTCTATGGAAGAATGATGGAACGATCTACTTCTGTAACAATTTACAGCCTCAGAACCAAGTGGGGGTCACTATGAGTCAGATTTGACTCCATGGCTGTGAGTTTTTTGGTGTGTGTGTGTATATATAATATATATATATATATAGAGAGAGAGAGAGAGAGAGAGAGAGAGAGAGAGAGAGAGAGAGAGAGAGAGATGTATCTCAAGGAAATAACTCATGCAGTTGTAGAGGCCGGGCAAGTCCCAAGTCTCTGGGTCGAACCTCAGGCTGGAGGCTTCTACTGACTTATGTAGCTGCAGGAACTGATGAACCCCAAATCATTAGGCAATACATTAGGCTACTTGCTGTGGAGGCTGAAGAATCCAAGATTGGCAGGTGAGATGGCAGGCTGTTGGTTCACACTATGAAGGGAGCAATTCTGAAATCTGCAAACAATATGACAGGCTGGTGATTCAAGTCCAAAGAACTGGAGGTCAGATAATGATTAGCCAGAGGCAGGATCTAGATCAGGAAAAAAGAAAACAAAGCAAAACATAATTTTGTGAGAACACCCATATATAATTAGAAGTAGATAACACCCTGAGGAATCTCTCTTTCAACTGATTGGTAGTTCATTACAGGTCTCATTATGGAGGTGATTACATTATAAATCTCAGCATGAGGATGACTACATCTTAATACAAAACCACTGAGAGCCATGGTCCAGCCAAGTTGATATACAACCTTACCTATCAAAATAATTGTTACATTAAAAAGTAATTCCATCATCAACTATGTTTTAGAAATTATGAGTTAATAGATTGGCTTCTTTATTGTTGAATTTTCAGTTTGGAATATGTAAATTGCATTGTAAAACCCCAGATGGGTAATATCTTGTCTTGTATGTTGTGCTTCTCAGAGTTATTTGACTTTTAACTCTCTTTATGGAAAATAATATCTGTCAAGACCAATATTCTGTGGATCCCATTTCAAAGTGTTAGGATTCACTTATAAAATAATTTAACTCAACAGAAAATATTACTCTTAAAGATGTGCTCAACAATGTGAAGTGAAACAAAAAGTGAGGATAGTCTCTTCAGAGGTTGTAAAGTACGGAAATAAATTAATTTGTTTGAGTTGCAAAACAATTCTTACTAATGTAGGTTATTCCTCTAAGACACTGATATGAGATACTTCTGTTTTAATAAGATGATGTATAATATGACTTCTTGGTTGAATGCTTAGTATTACTCATAATAGTATGATTCAATTAAATTAAAAGATTTTCATGATTGAATAATGTGCATAAGGTGTTAGGATGAGCAAGACAAATAGTACGAAATACACAGGTATTAAACATACAATATGCCAAGTACTGGCATTTTCAATGCATCAAGTCATGTATTATCAATATGAAACAGTTACTAGTGCTAAAACATTATAAAGATAAGGAAACTGAAGAAGAAATCTATTTAATTACTTGCCAAGGTCACACAAGTAGAAATTGGTTGGGATGGGACTTAACCCAAGCAGAGTGCCTCTAGGGCCTGTGATCTTTACCTCTCCCCAATATTGCCACCTCTAGCTTATTTTTGCATTGAGGTCTTTGTCGAAAAATTATAATTTCTTATTAGAAAAAATCTTGTACTGGGAGTTAAACAATTATGAAGACAGCAGCCTATACTGTTACCTTGCTTAAGTTTTACTGTAAGGAAAAAAAAAAATATTTTACCATATTTCTAACCATCTTCTTTTATTCTTTAAAATAACAAGTTGTATTCAGTAACATGTATTTGAATTCATCATTTATACAAAGAGAAGGAGAGAGAGAGAGAATGTACTGTGCACAGCTTTAGAGAAGGTGCCATGAGAGAAGAAAAATGATACCTATGAAAATCCTATCTTCATGGAATGTGTAAACTAGGAGAAGAGATACAAGCATAGTTATGAACAACAGTAGCAAGGATAGAGGGAATAGATGACTTAAGAAAAGTCCCAGTGAAGCGCTATGTGGTGTGCACTAGCCTTCCTTAATTTTCAGAGACAATAGCAAGTTTTCTGGTAGCTGTTTTGTGACTCCTCCAACTTAGCTTAAGACAAAGAGGACAGATCATTTTCCTTTCTCTCTGTATATATGTGCATATGAAAATTGTCACCCAGTGACAGCTCTAAACCAATTCTTTTTTCTTTTTTTTTTTTATCTTCACAATGAAGACTTCATTTATAATATTGAAACAGATGATAGTTTAAACTTTATATAAAGGAAAATATGATTTATTGAACCTTGAATAGAGTTCCCAGAGGTTAAGTCTATGTATAAACAATATGCTATGTGTCACAATTACCATTTCATGCTACTAATTATAGTGTTTCTTTTGATCAGGTGGCACAATCCTTGAATATTAGCCCACCTATTGTGATTACCTAATGCATTTATTTAGTTTCTCACATAAATCTGTGATTTGAAAACTATATCCCTGGCATCTTATTCATTAAATTTTATAAATATAAATTATGTATTATCTATACAAAAGTTTGAGGCACTGAAAGCAACTACTGTGTATTGGAATATGTAATAATGTACACTCCTCAAGAATTTTCTAATCTCTTCTTTGGTGTCCAAACTCAAATTTCTAGTTCATACTTGTAAAATTTCCACTACTGTCAAATGGGACATTTGGAGTCCCAACCATCTGTTGAATGTTGGGGATGAACAAGTTGCAAACCTCATACCTATGAAAGTATATTACAGTTGAGTCCTTTGTTAGAGAAAACTAATACCCTGCCATTTACCAAAAATATGTGGGAAATAGTTTTAAGTAGTGGCATTTGTTCACTCACTCTCAAAAGCTTCTGAGCACATTACTCCAGCAATTGGTTATTAGCTCTCTTTTTTTGTGCATATACACATGAACTTTGAATACTCAAAATTAGAAGCCAGATGTCAACGAAAAACCTATTAGGCTTCTTTGGATGGTCTTCCAGGGACATGGTACCTTTGCAGCAATATTTTAAAATGTGGGTTCCACAATCTATATCAATACTCAGCATCTTCAGCTTGTCACTTTGATATTAAGAGAGCAACTAGACTGCCAGTTAAATACTAATTTAGGTTTAAATCTTCTTGTTTGGAATAGGGGACTACTGTTTCTGAAAGGTGTACAAAATTCCCATTATCACTGATGTGAAGAAGGGAATGAAATAGTAAAATTGTCAAATACCTTTACAAGGTACTTAATATTGTGAAGTTCATTTATTTATGTGGATCATTAGTGTTTTAAGTTAATGTTTAATTAATTTGAACTTGACCATGACACAATGTTTCCTAAAGAACAGTTCATCACACATCTTAAAAAATTGTTTGTTGTTAGCTGCTGTTGAGTTGGTTTCAACTCATAGTGCCCCTATGTAGAGCAGAAAGAAACACTGCCTGGTCCTGCACTGTCCTTACAGTCATTGCCATGTCTGAGCCTACTGTTGGACCCACTATATCAATGCATCCAAGGACCTTCCTCTTTTTCACTGACCCTCTGCTTTGCCAAACATGACGCCTCTCCCCAGGAACTGGTCTCTCCTGATAATATGCCCAAAGTATGTGGGACAAAGTCTGGTCATCCTAGCTTCTAAGGAGCATTCTGACTATACTTTTTCCAAGACAAATTTCTTCATTCTACTGGCAGCCCATGGTATAGTCAATATTTTTTGCCAACAACAAAACGCAAAGGAATAAATTTTTCCCTCTTCCTCATTCACTGTCTAGCTTTCACATGATGATCCTGGAAAAAATCATGACATGGGTCAGGTATACCTTAGTCCTCAAACTGACATCTTCGTTTTTCTAACACTTCAAAGAGGTGTTTTACAGATTTGCCAAATATGTCATTTGATTTCTTAACTGATACTTTCATGGACATTGATTGTGCATCCAAGTAAAATTAAATCCTTCACAGTTTCAACCTTTTCTCCTTTTATCATGATGTTGCTTATTGGTCCAGTTGTGAGGATTTTTGTTTTCTTTATTTTGAGGTTTAATCCATATTGAAGTCTTTGATCTTCAGTAAGTGCTTTAAGTCCTCTTCACTGTCAGCAAGCAAGGTTGTGTCATCTATATTTTGCAGGTTGTTAATGAGTCTTCCTTCAATTCTATGCCATGTTTTTCTTCATATAGTACAGCTTGGATTATTTGTTCAGCATATAGATTGAGTAAGTATGGTAAAAGGACACAGCCCTGACTCACAATTTTCCTGATTTAAAACCACACAGTATCCGATTGTTCTGTTTGAATAACTGCCTCTTAGTCTATGTACAGGAGGTCTGGTCATATAGTGCCTAAGGCACTTGACTGCTAACCAGAGGGCTGGCAATTCAAATGCACCAGCCACTCCTCAGAGGGAAGGTTGGGCAATCTACTTCCATAGTGATACTGCCTTGGAAACCCAAGAAGGGGTCACTATGAGTTGTGCCCGACTCCACAGCACATAACAACAACAACAAGTCTATGTACAGGCTCCTCATGAGCACAATTAAGAGTTCTGGAATTCCTATTCTTGGAAATTTTATCCATAATTTGTAATGATCTACACAGCATTTGCATATTCAATAAAACACAACAAATATCTTTCTGGTATTCTCTGCTTTCAGCCAAGAACCATCTGATATAAGTAATGATATTTCTCCTTTGAAATCCTCTTCTGAATCAAGCTTGAATTTCTGGCAATTCCCTGTCAATATATGTTGCAATCATTTTTGAATTATCCTCAGCAAAATTTCACTTTCATGTACTATTAATAATATTGTTTGATAATTTCCATATTTTCTTGGACTGCCTTTCTTTAAAATGGGCACAAATATGGATCTCTTCCAATCAGATGGCTAGGTAGCTGTCTTCCAAATTTCTTGACATAGTTGAATCAGCACTTTTAGCATTGAATTCATTTGTTGAAACATCTCAATTGGTGTCCTGTCAATCCCTGGAGACTTGTTTTTCACCAATGCCATCAGTGCAGCTTTAACTTTTTCCTTCAATACCATCATTCCTTAATCATATGCTATCTCTTGAAATGGTTGAACATCAATTAATTCTTTTTTGGTACAGTGATTCCATGTAATCCTTTCATCTACTGATGTTTATTGTGTACTTCAATATTGTAACTCAGGGCTTGAATTTTTTCTTTATTTCTTTCAGCTTCAGAAATTCTGAGCATGTTCTTCTTGTCTTGTGATTTTCTAGCTCCAGGTCTTTGCACATTTCATTATAATACATTACTTTGCCTTCTTGAACCACCCATTGAAATCTTTTCGGCTCTTTTACACCATCATTTCTTCAATTCTCTTTATCCACTCTGTATTCAATAACACGTTTCAGAGTCTCTTCTGGCATCCATTTTGTTCTTTTCTTTCTATCCTGTCTTTGGTGGTCTTTTGCTTTCTTCACATATGATGCCCTCATTCCACAACTAGTCTGGTCTTCTGTCATTGATGCTCAATATGTCAAATATATTCTTCAAGTGGTCTCTAAATTCAGGGGGGTATATACTCAAGGTTTTATTTTGGTTCTCATTGACTTGTTTTATTTCTCTTCAGCTTCAATTTAAACTTGCATATAAGCAATTGATGATCTGTTATGTAGTTATCCCCCGGCCTTGTATAACTTACAATATGGAGGTTCTTTGTTGCCTCTGTCCACGGATGCAGTCAATCTGATTCCTGTGTATTCTTTCTAGTGAGTTCCATGTATACATTCACCTTTCGTGTTGTTGAGAAAAGTTGTTTGCAAAGAGTAATTCATTCGTCTTGCAAAATTCTGTCATGTGATCTCTAGTGTCATTTCTATCATAAAGACCATATTTTCCAACTATTGATCCTTCTTTGGTTTCAGTTTTTGTACTCATATCATTGTTGTTGTTGTTGTTGTTATTTGCCATCATTAGTAATTATCAGTGCATCTTGATTACGTGTTTGATTAATTTCAGACTGCAGATGTTGGTAAAAGTCTTTCTTTTTCTTTTCATTTTAGCATTAGTGGTTGTTTTGTAAATTTGAGTAATAGTCATATTAACTGGTCTTCCTTGTAGACATATCGATATAATTCTATCATTGACAGCTTCTATTTTCAGTTCAGGATAAATCTTGAAATGTTCGTTTTGACAATGAATGATGCACTGTTTTGCTCCAATTTGTCATATGTGGCATAGCAAATTACATGATTGTCCAACTGAAAATGGCCAATACCTGTCAATTTCAACTCACTAATGCCTAGGATATCCATCTTTATATGTTCCATTTCACTTTTGATGACTTCCAATTTTTCTGTATTCATACTTTGTGCATTCCATATTCTGATTATTAACAAATGTTTGCAGCTATTTCTTTTCAATTTGATTTGTGCCTCATCAGCAAATGAAGGTCACAAAAGCTTTAGTCCAACCAAATCATTAATTCCTATTCTATTCTATATCCACATCGTTAATAGGACTAAGAAAGCAACATTACCTCAGTCGTATTTTGAGTGCCTTCGAACCTGAAGGACTCATCTTCAGGCACTCTGTCAGACTGTGTTCTGCAGCTATTCATAAGGTTTTCCAGTGGCCACTGGAGAAGTAGATCCCCAGATCCTCTTCCTAGTCTGTCTGGAAGATCCACTGATACCTATTCACCATGGATGACCTGCTGAAATACCGATGGCATAACTTCACAGCAACAAGCAAGCCATCACAGTGAAACAAACTGACAGATGAGTGGTATAATAATTTATTTTAAAAATTCACATCTCTAAAATCAGGAACAAATATAGACTGTTATCTGAATGAATCAATGACTCATAGTTTATCTTAAACACAAAATAAGTATTTCCCACATGTTCCCAGAGATAGCAAAGAATACATACATACATACATATATATATATATATATATATATATATTTAAAGAATTAATGAGTTATATAGCTTATATTTGTTGTTATTTGCCATAGAGTCGGCCCCGACTCCTAGCGACCCCTCCTTGGGTTTCCGAGGCAGTTATCGCTATGGAAGTAGGATTGCCCAACCTTCCTTCCAAGGAGTGGCTGGTGGGTTTGAACCGCCAGCCTCCTGGTTAGCAGTCAACTCTGGTAGCATAGTGGCTAAGACACTTGCCTGTTAACCAGACGGCTGGTGGTTCAAACCCACCAGCTACTCCTCGGAAGGAAGGTTGGGCAATCCTACTTCCGTAGTGATACTGCCTCAGAAACCCAAGGAGGGGTCGCTAGGAGTCGGGGCTGACTCGTCAGCATGTAACAACAACAACAACATAGCTTATATAGGAGCTCTGGTGGCATAGTGCCTAAGGCATTTGACTACTACCCAGAAGGCTGGTGGTTCAAACCCTCCAGCCACTATTCAGAAGGAAGACTGGGGAATCTACTTCCATAGAGATACTGCCTTGGAAACCCAAGGAGGGGTCACTATGAGTTGGAATCAACTGGATGGCAGTAAGAGTTTAGTTGAGAAATAGTTTATATATTAAGTTGCAGAAGAACCTCAAACATATCATTTATCATAGTAAATAATTTAGTGGTTATTTCATCCAAATATTTTGCTCTTAAAGAGTGTTGTTAATGGCCCAAGAATATTGAGATTCTGATATCAGAAATGACATATTCAAGTATTGCTTTTCTGTCTTTGTAAGATGTCTGTTAACTATTTGTTGAATGGTCTTCTTTAGTATGATAAAGGAAAGATTGCCCTAAAACCCCAGTGTATAGGAATATTCACAAATAATTTTTAATGAAAAAAATGATGCATTACAAAATCTGAGTAATTTCAATAAGACTTAGAAGATCGATCTCTTTTCCTTATTTTCCTCTCTTTAGCTGCCATCTTTTGTGCACTATTTTCTGCCGGACTCAATACAGTTTAGTCATTTCTTCTTCTCTCTAGTATTTCTTCACTTATTCTTTCTCTAATTCTCAAACTTTTCCATTATTTACAAAAATTCTATTTTCAGCTAACCTTCTTGCCACCAAGTCCCTTACAATTCAAAGTGACCCTATGAATTGCCCCATAAGGTTTCCAAGGCTCCAAATCTTTATGGAAGCAGGCTGTCACATGTTTTTCCCAATAGAGATGTTCCATCTGCTGACCTTTAATTTCATGTCTAAGCAATTTAACCACTGTACCACAAGGAGTCCCAATCTCATCTAAGATGAGTGTAAATCTAATGAGAACTTTTTTCACGTGGTGTGAGTTTTGTTTTTTCATTGATCATAATACTGCTTTTACAGAAAATGTCTGCATTCCTGACATTTCAATAAGACTCATTTTCATTTCTAAAGGAAGAGTTGCTTTTCTTTCTTTCAGACAAATCTATCCATCTGTACTCTCTTTCCTATTCTCTACCACATATTTTGAAATCAGCCCTTACCTATTCCCAGTGTTTCAATGTTTTTCTCTACATTAGGTAATTCTTTACTTTCTTCAGATAAAAAAATAGTCCCCTATTTTGAAAAAGCTTTCCTTGACCTTCTGCTCCCTCAAACCATTTGTACTCATTTTTTTTTTTCTTCTAATGCTTTCTGCCATTCTTGATAAGTGAATGATTTATTCTATCTCCATTTTGTTGCCAACACCTTCCCACTGCCAAGGAACCTTAAGCCCATAAAAATAGGCTTCCTAGTCTAATGTCCTTTCCAAAATCATGTTCTCACATGTTGCCAGTGACAATGTTATTTTCCTTTAAACCTAGGAATTCAAGACTCCTTCTTTAAACCTTCCTAAGAGAATAAGTTCAATCACTTGAAGGAATGATCCTTGTGGTAGTTAAGTTGTGTGTCAACTTGGTCTGGCCTGGTTTTGGTGACTGGGTAGCTGGAAGTTATTCCCCGTGATGAGACTGGTAATCAACTCCATGGTGGAATCTCCTGGAGCAGCTGAGTAGCTGCCTTAGGGATGTGGTCTGCTTCCAGTATATAAGGAGACAGCTTTGAGAAAAGTGTTGAGCTTTTTGGCGCACTTGGACCCTGCATGTAGCCGAGTCTTCATTCAGCAGTCTGCCATGTTTCCTGGTGATGTCAGGACTGTCTCTAGACTTGAATTAGTGGCCTGCCATGTTGTGTGGTAATCTTGGGACTGTGCCATTTTATTTGGCAACCTTGGGTTTGTCAGCATTAGCAGCCAGCAGCTTCCTGAGTTAAGAGAAGCCTTCAGCTTCAGTGGGCCGGGAGTAATAGGCAGAGCTGAAGCCAAAGGCTGAGGACCTTTACCCAGCCCCTAGACTTGGCACTTTGAACTCAGACTGCTACTCTCCTAAACTGTAAGAGAATCCATCCTTGTCTGTTAAAGTCACATATTTGTGGTATTCCTGTTAGAGTGACACTAGAGGACTGAAGCAATCATTTTTAAAATATCAAATAAAAGGGAAAAATTATTTTATGGTAAGGGGAAATGACCAAGATCAGCCTTAATAATAATAGTCAGGAAATTACTTTCAAAATGTTATGTTGTTGTTGTTCTGTGCTGTTGAGTTGGCCCCAGCTCATAGCGACCCCTCCTTGGGTTGCTGAGGCAGTATCACTACGGAAGTAGATTGCCCAAAAATATTATATGCAGTATTAAATACTCTCCTCTGGGTTCAAAAGCATTGGTTTTAGAAAGCTGTTAACAGAGGGAAGGAGAGAAGGAAAGACCTTGAGTGACCAGCTTGCTCATTTTGCTTTAGGCAGGTACATCATCTAGGAACCCTGAAAGATAAGAGATATTTCTGGGTGGCCATCTCCAGCGATGGGACTACACACCTTCCCATGACATTAAATTCTGCTATTTTATTAAGTTGATGGTCAGACACATTTTCTTAGTCTAAAGGAAATCTCTTTCCCCTTACTATATCAAATACTTTAAAGAATAAAATGCTATGTTTCATTCATAATGTCTCATATTATTTTTTAATATGTCATAGTTTTAATCATTTAAATAAATGTATATTAGTCTTTGTCTCTAAATTCTAAATTGTTAAATATGTAAAATCCTGTCATACTTAAACATTCTATCCAGAGTACCAGATGATGCTATGAAAGGAAAATGGACATTATTCTCATTATGAATATTCTGATTGATGTTTCCCTATCCTTTTCTGTCTCACTATCCTTAATTCTCTCCCAATAATACAAGAAAAAGCTGATTTCATCTATAGAAATTACAGGTAGATTTTGACTTTCATTTGTCAAAACATCAAAGTTCTTTTTATTCCAAATTAAAATATGCTTAGAATGATTTTAATGGAAAGTTATTTTTTCTTCTTAAAGATTAAGAAACAACAGAATATTCTACCAGGCATCAAATCATCTTTTTTTTTTTTTTTTTTTTTCTGAATTAAATTCTACAAAGCTCAGATTCTAAGTTAAAGGCTCTTAGCTTCTGAATTAAAATATGTTGCTTGATGAGGTGAAGATTTTTGGAGGGAAAAAAAAAGTTTAGCTAAATTATGCTACCCATTGTAAGTGATGCTGCCAGCTTATTTAGATTTTCTTAACCTCCAGCTATAACAGATTATTTTGATAAATTATTCATGTTTTTGTATTGTACACCTTTTTAAATTTGCATATCCATCAGCAAATAGGTCCTTCTTTAGGGCTTCAGTCCCCTTGGTCAGACAGGATGGCCGAAGGCTACTTCATGATTAATTTCATCTCAATAGGGTAATTATCATACTGACATGAAGCAATGTCCCTGAAATATACTATCCTTGACTCTAAGAACATGAGGCTTAGCCTAAGAGCTTTTAACCATACTGTACCTTTTAGCTTAAGTGTTTTCCTTTCTCCATTTTGTGATTCTCTACATCAAAAAATAATACTGTATTTTATAAGAAAGAAAAATGACTGTTTAGAGCTTGACTTAGCAACTCAGTGGATTGGTAGATAATCTTTCATTAGTTTCTAGTGCCTTATTCAAAAAGGATGTATACATTTTGATAGCTCTGGGAAATTTGCATTGCTGTTCCATATTTTTCTGCTGAACCAATAAAATGAATTTCTTTCCTGGCTTCTGAGAATGTCATTCAACTTTTCTATACTTTCACTTTCTCAGCTAAAAACAGTCAAATGAGTTTTATTATTGCAGAATTAGCAAGAGGCAGCTTATTAAATTTTTTTTTTTTTTAAAATTAGTAAGAAAGAAGTTTAATGAGTAATTTCAGTCCTAAAGAAATGTTTAGTTCATAACATGTCCTTAAATGGAATTCCTATATTTCCTACTACATGCATATTATTTGGAAATTTGTTTGAAATAGTGAAGTTTTCTGAAACTCCCACATGTAATGTGGTCACAGTGTATTCTACTGAGTATCAAGTTCTGACATTTAAAATTCTATCGGTATAATGCATATTAATGATCAAAAAGAAAAAGTGAGTTTGAATTAGTATTGGGTCTTCTTAAAAATGAACAGATTCTTAAATTTAATGTTTCTTCTCAGAGCAGTTTTTTTTTTTTTTTTTTGGTCATCCATTCCTTGCATGTTTATCAGAGACAATTTTCCCAGGATTTAGTACTTAATACTAAGTATTAAGGTTACAAAGTTGAAGTTGAATAACTAACAGTAAATATTTGCAAAGAATTTACAGGATAGGAGGAAGGGACAGTTGTGCAAATAAATAAATAAAGCAGGATCGATCATACATTGATATGAAATTCTGTACTCTGGAGTTTGATAGGCTGAGTATCATGAAAACAACCAAGATGAAAACTAGTTCATCAAAACCCATTACCTGCTTTCTATCTACTGCTACTCATTCTCCTACCCTGCCATTGCCATATTACATCTTTCTCTAAAGCACAGTCACTTCATTTCACCCAGAAGATGTTTTTCAAATTCTGCAGTTAATGGGCTCACTTGTTAGTCAAGTAGTACTCATCTTTGTCATATATATGTATGGAAGCTCTGGTGGCATAGTGCCAGGGAAGATCAGGCAATCTACTTCCATAGAGATACCACCTCAGAGACCTAAGAGGGGTCAGGCTATGCATCAAATCAACTCAACAGCAGTGTTTTTTTTGTTTGTTTGTTTGTTTTGTTAATTTGGGGTAAATGTGTGTGTATGTATGTATATATATATAAAAGGAGCATTGGTGTGTAACCTAAGGCATCTGACTGCTAACCAGAAGGCTGGCAGTTCAAACCCACCAGCCACTCTTGTGAAGGAAGGTTGGGCAATCCCTACTTCTGTAGTGATACTATCTCAGAAATCCAAGGACATATCGCTAGGAGTCGGATACAACTCCACAGCAGTGAGTTTGGTTTGGTTTATATGTTGTTGTTGTTATGAGCCATCAAGTTGGACCCAACTTATAGCGACCTCTTGGGTTTCCGAGGCAGTATCACTACGGAAGTAGATTGCCCAACCTTCCTTCCCAGGAGTGGCTGGTGGGTTTGAACCGCCAGCCCTCTGGTTTGCAGTCAAGTGCCTAAGGCACTATACTACCAGAGGTTATATATATATATATGTATATATATATATACACACACACACACACACCCATACACAATGCATAGTAATTAAAATCATTAACAACCTGAGATATGCAGACGATACAACTTTGCTTGCTGAAAGTGAGGATGACTTAAGGCACCTACTGATGAAGGTTGAAGAATACAGTCTGTAGTATGGATTACATCTCAACATAAAGAAAACAAAAATCCTCACAACTGGACCAATGAGCAGCATCACAATAAATGGAGAGAAGATTGAGGTTGTTAAGGAATTCACGTTGCTTGGTTCTACAATCGATGCCAACGGAAGCAGCAGTCAGGACATTAGACGACGTGTAGCATTGGGAAAGTCAACTGCGAAGGAACTGTTTCAAGTGCTAAGGAGCAAGGATATCTCCTTGAGGACTAAGGTGCACCTGACACAAGCCATGATATTTCCAATCGCCTGATATGCATGTGAGAGCTGGACAATGAATAAGGAAGACCGAAGAAGAGTTGATGCTTTTGAGTTGTGGTGCTGGTGGAGAATGCTGAAAGTACCATGGACTGCTAAAAGAACTAACAGATCTGTCCTGGAGGAAGTGCAGCCAGAATGCTCCTTGGAAGCAAGAATGGCCAGACTTCGTCTCACCTATTTTGGTCATGTTGTAAGAAGGGACCATTACCTGGAGAAGGATGTCATGCTTGGTAGGGTGGAGGGTCGACGAAAGAGGGGGAGGCCTTCAACGAGATGGATTGATATGGTGGCTGCGATGATGGGCTCAAGTATAGCAGGGATTGTGGGGCTGGCGCGGGATCGAGCAGTGTTTCATTCTGCTGTGCATGGGGTCGCTATGAGTCGGAAACGACTCGACGGCATTTAACAACAACAACAACATACACAATGCATGCAGTTATTTATGTTTAGGGGGACAAGATGCCTTAGAAAATATTTAAGACACAAGTATGATCTTACATAATAGTATAGTTTATCTGCTGTCCATTACCCAAACACCAATACTGGAGACTTAAAGTATAACACTAAATTTGCTGTTAAAGCTATGTAAAAATCTACCTTCAAAAACTCAATGAATTTACACTTTACATTGAAATGAAAGTAGAATATAAACAAAGTCCTGTGGATGAAGGCTTTCTGACATTCAAGTAGCATGTAATCCTATATACAAAATAATAATAATTTCATCACAAAATGTTTGTAGGCTCATAATATTTTCTTGGCTTTATAAATCTGTCTCATATCCATAGAATCAGAAAAGACTGAAGCATTTGACTTATCTGATTCATTACTATTATTTTTATATAAATAGAACATGTTTCAAGAACCTAGAAATATAACTTCTCTAATTATTTTCTGTCAAGACACTCTCAAGTATATTATGCTGACATTTTAATTTTGGTCCAAGTTGTCTTTGATTTTGCTGTCAAAAGCATTATTATTTCAGAATTATTTTAATTTTTAGTTGAGTTTTTATTTCCATGTTTTCATTTAACTTATGGTGTTTTCTTGAAGGAAGAATAACTGTTAATTATTTCCTAAAGAAAAAATCATTAGAAATACTAAATTTTTCATTTAGGGTGTTGTAGAGGAAATTGTGAAAAGGATAAAAGAAACATGACTAATTATGAGTAGGTAATTGTTAAAATGGATATATGAACATGGGATCCATTGTACTGTTTTCTTTATGTTTGAAATTTTCCCTAATAAAAAGCTACTTTCTTTGGTATTTGGCAGAAACGAATAGGAAGGAGACAGATAAATTATTTATAGTAAAAATTTGTCAGTCTGGATTTGATGTTTTCACTCATACAGTTTTTGAAGTGGCCTTCTAAACGTTGTGTACTTATGGTCTTAGGCTTGACTCTCTTCCTAAAGCCAAGGGCTTTTGAAAACTGAAATGCTGTACCAAGCAGATTTCAAGTCTGGTTACCTCTGAATGTAGTTTTGAGCCTAACGTGGTTGGGTGGAAGCAAGTTGGCAGATTTGTTAAAAACACATTTGGTTTTAATCTGCTAGTTTACACTGAGGTATTGTTCACATGATAGTTTGTAAATCAGTGTATATTGACTGAAAAGCATGAAGTCAGGAAGGGATAGATGAAAGTACAAGGGAAAACAACATCTTACTGACATAATCCCAAGATTTACCTCCATTAGAAGTCATTGCTTTGAGATTGAACATTGTCTGCTGAATGACCTTTTTAAAATATACCTATTTCCTGGGAACAGTAACTAACATCAATCGACAAGTGTACATTAGTTGAGTAGTATTTTACTTTGTTTTGAGGGGGTGGGGGAACAAAGGTGTAGCAGAAAAAAAAGAGCTCATAAGGTATGATCCCTAAAAAAGTGCTCATTGAATGTGCACACAGCCAAACAGAGGACAAGTGAAGTTTATGAGGAGGTATCCTGGCTGAGAGTTGACCAGCCTGTCAAGACACTCAGATGGGGAGCACTGACCAGTCAGGGACATGACTTGAACACTGAGAAAGCATGTGACCGGGAAACTAGATAGTCAATGGGGAAGTAATAGGGCCTTAAGAAAAGCTCTTCATAATTCATAAACGCATGTACTGGGTGGTCTAACAGAGTCTGTCTGATGAGATTATTTGGATCAATGATCTAACAGACAATAAGGGAAAAAATGAAGATAGAAAAATCAGCTGTAAAAGTCAGGGTACTTTATAGACTAGGATTTCTTTTCTTTTCTTTCTTTCTTTCTTTCTTTTCTTTTTTTTTTTTTATGATAGACAACTGCTCTATTATCTCTGAAATGCTGAAAAGCATAAGATGTAAAGCACCTAAGCAGTCTGTATTATGTTGGTGACCTTACAAATGAATTATTTCATCCTTTAATCCATTTATTCATTCATAAACATTAAGTGCCCACTAAATGCAAGTCATCTAAGTGTGAAATTAGAGCAACAACTTAGAAATATATTAGAGGCAGTCCCCAGGTTACAAACATCCGACTCATGTACAACCTATAGTTACAAACCAACCCCTGTAAAGCCAAGTAAGTATATAAACAATTTGAGGTACAAACAGTGATTCGTAACACACATGCACTACTTTGCAATGCACATCAGACATTATTATTACTACTGAATTACTGTGTTAAAGATGTTTTAGTGTATCTGGAAGTGTTTCTTTAATGTTTTTATGCATAGAAAAGTACACTATATAATATTTTTTATATTGTATATTAAATTAATATATTTTACTAACTGACTTTAAATACGAACTTTTCTGACTTACATATAAATTTGACTTAAAGACAGACGTAGGAATGCAACTCATTCATAATGTGGGGATTGCCTAAATTAAAAGTTCAATACCTATGTGTAAATCCTGATTAATTATTAATTGAGACTGTTTATTCTAGGTGCTGCACCAGTAGTACTTACATCCTAGTTTGCATGGTTTTCAACAGAAGAAGTATTAAATCAGTTATGTTGTTGTTAACTCAAGAGGAGTTTGCCCACAACTAATGGTGACCCTGTAAACAATGGAAGGAAAGGCTGTGTGGTCCTTCACCATCCCCATGAACAGTTTTGAATCAGACTTTTTGATCCATAGAGTTTTCATTAGAGATTTCCAAAAGTAGATCATCAGGCCTTTTTTCCTAGTCCAGTTTAGTCTGGAAGCTCTGCTGAAATGTGTTCAATAGCAACTTGGTTTTATTGTTAGTTGCTGTCAGTCAGTTCTGATTCATGGGGACCCAATGCATACAGAGTACAACCGTTTCACATAATTTTCCAGGCCGTGGCCATTTGGAATCAGATCACTAGGCCTAGCTTCTAAGGCATCTCTGGGTGGGTTTGAACTACCAGCTTCCAGCTTATAGTCAAACATTTAATTGTTTGTGTCACCCAACTTGCAAACCACCACTGATGTAAGGGTGGTGGCTAAGCATGAGGTGCAGTGAATGGGAATTGACCCTGGGTCTCCCATACGGAACATGAATACACTACCACTCAACCATTAATCACTTCTAAATTAATTATAAAGACGTAATAGATAGTCTAGGGTCTGAGTTTAATTTTGGCAAAAGGTATTTTATCTGAAGAAATATAACAATGATGGAAATCATATATATGAATCAAACAATTTTATTTGATAAAATGAGAATGAAAATTAGCATTTTATTCTATAAATTATACAGCTATAATATTGTTAGGTGCTGTTGAGTCGGCTCCAACTCATAGTGACCCTATGTACAACAGAATGAAATATTGCCAGCCTCACATCTTTGCTATATCATATCATATCAGCTCGGGTAGCATAGTGCCTAAGCACTTGACTGCTAACCAGAAGGCCAGCGGCTCAAACCCACCAGCCACTCCTTGGAAGGAAGATGGGGTGATCTACTTCCATAGTGATACTGCCTCAGAAACTCAAGGAGGGGTTGCTATGAGTTGGGTCAGACTCGATGGCACATAACAACAACAACAATATAATACAATTCAATAAATACAATATTATAATATATATATAATATAACTGATTAATTATCTTACTGATAAGAGGTAAAATATAAATTAGAAATTGAATTTCTTTTGTTTGGCCATAAAACATTGAAACTAATTATATTCCAAATTATACAGATGAAATTGTTGTATTTTATAACGCTAAAAAGAATTGCAATATTAAACATGCTATGATCAACATTTCAGTTTAATTAGATTTAAAAAATGGAATATATTTGGGTATCAGCTACTACACTAACACCTATCTTAGTATCTATGCAAATAGATGCTCCATAAATATTTGATAAAAAATGAATAATGGTAAATATATAACACAAATGACCAAATCCTCCTTTCCTCATTGTTAAATGATAATTAAATTATTTAAAGTAATTAAAGACAATCATGAACATACTTAGTGAAATGTGGAATGAGCAAATACAATTATAAAATTTTTATTTCCCCTTTATGTTTCATGCTAATTAAATAATATATTTTCATGTTTATCACATTAGTGTTTTTTCATATCCTGTTTCTTTAAAGAGAAATTTCTAAATGGAGGAGGGAGAAAACAAGTGAAAATGAAACTTTCTCATCCCCTTACACATATGTTTTGCCCCGGGCCGCACTAATCATGATGAACTCCGCAGCAGTATGTTGTTGTTGTTGTTATGTGCAGTACAGGGAATAGCATTTTGGAGTCCAAGGTTGGAGCTTGAATTTGGTTGTCCTGGCTTTTCTCCCGTATTAGTCAGGCATTGACTTTCAGCGTCTAAACATCTTAATGTCTAAACATCCCATCCATTCCATAGAGCAGGTAATAAATAATTTACAAAGGATTCCGAGCTTTTTCAAACTTAGGTGCTGAACAAATGCTAGATGTTACCCTGTTGTCAATTAACACTGAGGCAAAAGAGTTTCCAGAATCTTTATTTTATGCTTTTATTTGGTTCAGTCATTTATTTTTCTCTGCAGTTTAAATCTCAGCAATTCACCTAATCATTCTTTCATTGCTTAACAAAGAGGTTGTGCGCTAAAAGGCAATGCTGTTTAGGTTTGTTTCAATTTTTGTAATTTTTCCCTCCTTTTGTTAAACATTTTTTTATGCAATGGTACTTCATAGCAATGCATTTCTTTTTGGTTCATAGAGCCTGGGAAACCTGAAAGCAAACAAGGCACAGTGAAAGCTGCAGCGCAAGGTGAGCAATGATCCTCTTGGAACCTGCTGCCCATTGGGTCGCTTCTGACCCATAGCAACCCTATAGGACAGAGTTGAACTTCCTCACAGGGTTTCCAAGGCTGTCATCCTCACAGAAGCAGATTGCCACATCTTTCCCCGCCCCCGCCCCCCGAGCTGGTGGTGGGTTCAAACTGCCAACCTTTTGCTTAGCAGCCGAGCACTTAACTGCTATGCCACCAAAGCTCCTGTTGTTATTGTTGTTGTTGTTATGTGCCACCGAGTCGGACCGGACTCATAGCGACCCCTCCTTGGGTTTCCGAGGCAGTATCACTACGGAAGTAGATTGCCCCTTCTTCCTTCCCACCAAAGCTCCTAACATAGCAATAATACATTTTAAAAATTCTGTGTTTTTTTTTTTTTTTTCTTTTTAAATCTCTGTGTGGAGCAACTGATTGTCCAAAGTAGAAGCTGTTTATTGCAGAATAGCACCATCTGCTGGGTTATTACAGAAGACATTATGTTGTACTAACATTGTATGTTGTATTAATACAACAAATATTTATTTAATGATTGGAGAAACCACGGCTGAGTATAATGCCAACTTAGCAGGGAGGCACCAGAGGACCCAAAATTTACATACCCAAATTTTTACATATATTTCCAAAAATAACAGATAGATATAGGTAGGTAGATAAATAGACAGAAGGATGGATACAAAAAAATATACAATTTTTACAGTGTTTTCAGTTACCCTGCCACTTACTGTCATATCAGAAAAATCAGTCAGAATGCTATCAAGTGCATATTACTTCATCAATATCAATTTGGCAAAAATTGAGGTGTAGATATGACTACAAAGTAATTACCCAGGTTTATATGACCTATGTAATAAAAAGCCACTCCTCAGAAGGAAGGATGGGCAATCTACTTCTGTAGTGATACCACCTCGGGAACCCAAGGAGCGGTAGCTATGACTCGGGTCCGACTCGACGGCACATAACAACAACAATAACATATAATAAAATCAGTTTCATCACTTATTGATGGCTTTAGGGCAACAAAGATGGCTTTCTTTAAGAAACTTTCAGAAAAAATATTTGTTCTTTTTACTTTCTTCTACTCTTCAGTTAGTGATTTATCTTCCTTTTCCTTTTTCTTACCATCTCTTTAAAAAAAAAAAAAAAACTTACTGCCATTGAGTTGATTTTGACTCATAGCGACCCCCTTTGGGTTTCCAAGGTGGTAAATCTTTATGGAAGTAGATTGCGCAGTCTTCTTCCATGGCGTGGCTGGTGGGTCTGAACCACCAGCCTCCTGGTTAGCAGTCAAATGCCTTAGGCACTACACCATCAGAGCTTCCATCTTTAGTAATCATCAAAGAATGTTTCTTTCTATGCATATACTTTTTATTTAAACAAAAAAAGAAAAAAAAATGACTTTTTATAGGAGTGGTCTCATGAAATATGTCCTTTTGTGGTTGACTTATTTCACTCAACATAATGGCCTTCAGGTTCATCCATGTTATTAGGTGTTTTGTGGTTCTTCGTTACTCTTTAATGCAGCATAATATTCCATTGTGTGTACTTACTATAGTTTATCAATTTATCCATTGATGGGCACTTAGGTTGTTTCTATTTTTTTGCAATTGTGAATAATGCTGTGAGGAACACGGGTATACGTGTATCTATTTGTGTCATAGTTCTTATTTCTCTAGATATACACCTAATAGTAGGATTGCTCTTTGGCGTAAATAGACTATCAAACATAACTAACAATGGACAAACAACAGAAGATAAACTAAATGATTGGGATCTCCTAAAAATTAAACATTTATGTGCATCAAAAGACTTCTTCAAAAGAGAAAAAAAAAAAAAGAAAGAAACTGCAGACTGGGGAAAAAATTTGGCAACAATATATCTGACAATGGACTGATCTCTAAAAGTTTTAGAAAAACTTCAACACCTCAACAACAAAAAGCAAACAATCCAATTGAAAACTGAGGAGAGATCCTGAAAAGACACTTCACTAAGTACATACAGGTAACCAGCAAACGTATGAGGAAAAGCTAGCAAATTTTAGCCGTTAGGGAGATGCATAACAAAATAATGAGGTATCATCTCACCCAAGCATAAGTTCAAAAAAACAGAAAACAACAAATTCTGGCAAGGATGTGGAGAAATTGGCATTTTCTTATACTGCTTGTGGAACTGCAAAATGGTACAATCACTGTGGAAAAGGTATGACACTTCCTTAAAAAGTTAGAAATACCGTATCAAGCAATCCCACTGTTGTTGTTGTTAGGTGCCAGGCTCAGAGAACCCATATGTACAAGAGAACATTACCCGGTCCTACGCTATTCTCACAATCATTGCTATGTTTGAGCCCATTGTTTCAGCCACCGTGTCAATCTGTCTATTTGAGGGTCTTCCTCTTTTTCACTGACCCTCTGCTTTGTGGTGGTTGTTATTGTTAGATATCGTTGGGTCAGCTCTGACTCAAAGTGACTGTGTGGACAATGAATGAAACACTGCCTAGTCCTGTGCCATCCTCACAATCCATTTTAGGCTTGAGCCCATGGTTCCAACTACTGTGTGACTCCATCTAATTGAAGATCTTGCCTTTTTTTCTCAGACCCTCTACATTATCAAGCATGATAACATTTTCCAGGGATTGGTACTTTCTGACAACACAACATGACCAAATAGACCAGCCATTCTTGCTTCTAAAGATCATTCTAGCTGTACTTTCTCCAGCACAGATTTGTTTGTACTTCTGGCAGTCCATGGTGTTTTCAGTATTCTTCGACAGCACTATAATTCAAAGGCATCAACTCCTCTTTGCTCTTCATTGTTCACTGTCCAGCTTTCACATGCATATGAGGTGACTGAAAATACTGTGGCTTGAGTTAAGTATACTTTAGTCTTCAAAACAACGTATTCGTTCCTTAACACTTTGAGGTCTTTTGCAGTAGATTTGCCCAGGGCAATACAATGTCTAATTTTTTTGATAGATGCTTCCATGGGTGTTGTTTGGTGTATCCAAGGAAAATGAAATCCCCTGACAACTTCAATCTTTTTCTCCATTTATCATGAGTTGCTTATTGGTCCAGTTGTGAGGATTTTTGTTTTCTTTATGTTAAGATGTAATTCATACTGAAGACTGTAGTCTTTGACCTTGATTAGTAAGGGTTTCAAGTCATCTTCACTTTCAGCAAGTAAGGTTGTGTCCTCTGCATATCACAGGTTGTTAATGAGTCTTCATTCAATCTTAATGTTGCCTTCTTTTTCATAGAGTCTAGCTTCTTGGATTATTTACTCAGCATGTAAATTGAATATGTATGGTGAAAAGATACAACCCTGACACACACTTTTCCTGATTTTAAACCATTCAGTATGCCCTTGTTCTGTTTGAATGATGGCCTCTTGGTCCAAGTACAGTTCTTTGTGAGCACAATTAAGTGTTCTGGAATTCCCATTCTTCTCAATGTTATCCATAATTTTTTATTATCCACATAGTCAAATGCCTTTGCATAGTCAATAAAACACAGGTAATCATCTTTCTGGTATTCTTTGCTTTCAGTCAAGATCTGTCTGACATCAGTAATGATTTCCCTGGTTCCATGTCCTCTTCTGAATCTAGCTTGACTTTCTGGAAGTTCCCTGTCAATATACTGCTGTAACCATTTTTGAATAATCTTCAGCAAAATTTTACTAATGTGTGATATAAATAATAATATTCTATAATTTACACATTCTGTTGCATCATTTTTCTTTGGAATGGGCACAAAAATCAATTTCTTCCACAAATATAAATTTGTTTGGTCAGGTAGCTGTCTTCCATAAGCACCTTCAGAGTTCCATCCTTTTATTGAAACATCTTAATGGATATTCTGTCAATTCCTGGAGCCTAGTTTTTTGCCAGGTCCTTCAGTGCACCTTGGACTTCATCCTTCAGTACCAGTGATGCTTTATCATGTGCTACTTCCTAGGGAGTTCTGGTGGTGCCGTGTCTGAGACATGTGACTGCTAACCAGAAGGGTATTAGTTCAAACCCACCAGCCACTCCTTGGAAGGAAGATTGGGCAATCCACTTCCACAGAGATCCTGCTTCAGAAACCCGAGGAGGGGTTGCTATGAGTGGGGACCAACAAGATGGCAGTGAGGTTTTTTTTGTTGTTGTTTGTTTAACAAATTCCTCAGGCAAACCCCTACCAGTTCAAAGAACTATTCCTGATAATTCTTGTTCTTATAAAACAACAACAAAAAAAGAAAGAAGCCCACAGTCTTCCTAGGGCCCTTCCATTTTGACTGAGCCTTCTGAGGGCAGTGGTATAATGTAGAATTATGTCTTGAGGCAGAATTTATTGTTACTCCAATCTCATATTAGAGGAGTTTAAGGGGAGTAAATTGAAGAGATATTTGGAAATTTACTTCAAATTTGAGCTTGGAATTATGGACTCTTTTTAACATTCCACCTTTTTGGACAAAGCAGTCTCAGAAATTATTATTTTGGAATAAACTATTTATTGTTGAATGAATAGTAATATAAAGTTTCAAAGTTTTGTTAGAATATTTCTAATAAGGAAATTAATTGAAAGTGCTTGTACAAGGAGAGTTTGGTAGTCTAAATATGTGTTTACTAATATATCAATATAGAAGCTTTGGTGGCGTAGTGCCTAAGGTATTTGACTTCTAACAAGAAGGCTGGCAGTTCAAACTCACCAGGCACTCCCACCAAGGAAGACTTCTGTAGACATACTGTGTCAGAAACCCACGGACGGGTCACTATGAGTTGGGATTGACTTGATGGCAGAGAGTTTATTTTAATACGTCAATCCCTAATATGCACTGTAAGACCGTCCAGGTGTGTAGCAGAGCTGGCAAGGGGCAATGACATTCCAAACCAAGAATAAATGTAATTTTGTGTCTTGCAGATCCTCCATAGATATTTCTTAGACTTGTTTTATATTTGCACAGGCATAGTATTGAATTCTGCATAGAAATAATTAATACTTGCAAGTGTCTGATGTGGTAACAATACTTGAAAACATTGGGTATAATGTTATAGTAGAGTCTGATGTTTTTAAAGTTTAAAGTGACAGAGCTGGTAGCTATGTTTGTGGTGTGGTTAAAAGGTAGAATATATGTTAATTTCTTTGTTATACTTTGATAGCAACAACACCAAAAAAATACTAAAAGCCAGACTCACTGCCATTGAGTTGGTTTGACTCATACTGACCCCTCCTTGGGTTTCTGAGGCAGTATTTCTACAGAAGTAGATTGCCCAGGCTTCTTTCCAAGGAGTGGCTGGTAGATTTGAACCACCAGCCTTCTGGTTAGCAGTCAAATGCCATAGGCAGTATGCCACCAGAGCTCCCCTTGATAACAAAGGAAATGTTAAAAATCTGATTTAATATAAATACATGTGCGTATATGTATATGTTTAACTAAAGTATACTTCTTATCAGGAGGGAGTAACCTTTCTTTGACAGTAAATTATTTACAATATTTTAACTAAGGGTTTTGAGGCTGGTAGACTTGAATGAAATAGTTCCAAGAGATTAAAATTCAGATATTTAAGAAATTTAAATAATAACATAAATAAAATATCATGTAGTACTGAAATGAATTGTGTTGTTGTTGTTGTTTGTTGTTGTTACATGCTGTCGAGTTGGACCTTACTTATAGTGACCCCCTCCTTGGGTTTCCGAGGCGGTATCACTACGGAAGTAGATTGCCCAACTTTCTTTCCAATGGTTGGTAGCCTTCTGGTTAGCAGTCAAGTGCCTTAGGCACTGTGCTACCAGAGCTCCTTGAGATGAATTGTATTGTTGTTGTATTGTTATGTGCCATCAAGTTGAACCAGACTCATAGCGACCCTTCCTTGGGTTGCCGAGGCAGTATCACTACAGAAGTAGATTGCCCAACCTTCTTTTCGAGGAGAGGCTGGTGGATTTGAACCGCCAGCCTTCTGGTTAGCAGTCAAGTGCCTTAGGCCTTATGCTACCAGAGCTCCTGAAATGAATTGTAGAGATTATAATTATTATATAAGTTAAGACAAAGTGATGTTCAGTAAGATCTAGGGATTGAGTGATTCCTCATGGATGAGGGATGCCTTGACTTGGACTTGACACATTATGGGGATGTGAGTTTGAGTTAATAGGATACTATTAATTGATATAAATAAGTCAGTCCCAGGAGAAAAAAAAACTAACTTAAGAGTAAGGATGATAATTCACTCTTGGACAGGCCCAAGATAGAACGCCATCAAAGCTCTGAACTTAGGTAGAAGGTCAGTGCACTTAATAGGCATCATGTAGCAAATTATATTTGTTGTTGTTATTGTTATGTGCTGTCGAGTATATTTAGGAAATGGAATATAATTCAAAATGGGAAAGATAAGAGAGAACCAAGCAACTTTTCCTTTTTTTTTTTAATCAGTTGGGTGAAATGGCTACATCAATGCCTTTTGAGATTAAATGTTTTAGAAAGAACAAAAACCATAATGGAAATTACAACCTTAAGGAATTAGTCTATATGCATTCTGTGTTAATATATTTAAATTGTCTTTGTATTTGTGTGTGTGTTTGCATGTGTGTATCCCCAAAGCAAATATTAGGAGTTTCCCATATACTATAGAATGGAGATAAAAACAGAACAAGAAATTAAAGTACTAACTATTGCTCATTAGAATGTGAAAATCACAGGCCCAACAATTGAGCATCATGTCTACTGAGCAGATTCAGGAGTTATCCAGCCACATAAGCCATTTGAATAGATTAGAGTCAGGCAAGCTTAATTGAAGAACAACAGTGGGACACATGGATCAAAAGTTACAAAACCATTCTGGAAAAAATTGGACCTTAAAACCCTGGCTTCTATTAGGTTGTAGGCATGGAATCAAGTTTGATAGATCACATAGCTTTCCAGATGGCAATGACTAAAAGTCACCCATCTGCAAGGTACTTTGGGTAACACATAAACCTGAAGTCATTTGTGATGGAATCTATTGGTTCCTTCATTCAAATTTTCTCCCTTGCTTTTATAATGTTTAAAATGAAAACTATTGGGGGAGGCGGGGCAAGATGGCGGACTAGGCAGAAGGATTGCACAGACCCTCTTCAACTAAGAAAAGGGAAACCAATTAACAAAGACACAGAGCAAATGGCAAGTGAGGACAACTACAAACAAAAAGAGGGAAAAGACTGTGCAGTCACAGAATTTCTAAATGGTGAGGAAGTTAAGAAAGTTGAA
>NW_006922093.1:678183-682394 GCF_000298275.1 Orycteropus afer afer | reverse complement strand
TCACTCTTGTGGCTTCCAGCCAAACAGTACCTAGGTATATGAACATTTTTACATCAGATAGGTACCCAACTTGAAGTGATCAATCATGGGAAAACAGAAGGGCAGTGTTCTGTAAGACAGCTCAGGGGGTAGGAGTGCATCAGAGGGAAAGACACAGGCAAGAGGTAACTATGAGGAGGAAGTGGGAAGAGAACTCTTTCATTGTAGGGAATTGCAGTCAAAGTCATGAGACATATTGCATATGGACTGCTGTTTGGAAAATGAATTTGCTCTGTAAACTTTTACCCAAATCACAATAAAAATTAAAATAAAATAAAATTGATAATAAACATTAAAAAACACACACACACACAAACCTGTTTACATTCTCAGCCCTCTTTCTGCCATTAATCAAGACATTCATAACATTAACATTGCTCTTCAGAAGAGGGAGGTTTACTCTTAAGCTGATTAAGTTTAAGCTTCAAGGCCATCCCCTGCCAGGGCCATTTCCAGGCCACTGAGAGAGACTATAGTAATTTTTTCTTTAGAATTTGGTGGTGTTTGATCTTGTTTTTCTTTTTTAAATTAATCAATTAATTAATTTTTTTGCAGTGTTTTCTCCCCTTCCCTCCTACCCCTGGTAACCAACAAAAAAGTTTCCTTCCACATATAATTTTGTTTTTCTTCAAAGCACATCCCCTGATAAAGTTTGCTCAAGAGAGAATATGACTTAAAGTAGGAGGAGGTACTGTGGAGGAAATTATAGGACAATCACACAAAACAAAATACTTCCTTTGCAGTATTATTATACAAACTCTGTGCAAAATTGAAGTGAATCACATAATCAGAATGTCTATTTATTGAGTTATTTTGAAGATCATGAAGTTTCTTATAGGAAATTCATCCTTGAGACTATGGCCCCTAGCCCCTAACAACAAACATGTTTAGTGAGTTAAACCTACTATGGCAAGAGCAGGGCTGGTTGAAGCTATCCTCATGGCTTTGAAAACTTTCAGGCAGGATATAAATCCTTTAATTCATTTTAGTTATTTTCATCAGTATAGAATGATCTTAGAGAATTTTTTTAAATTTTAAAACATTATAAATACAGATTTTATGATTTGTATATTAGTATTAGTTAGGAACACATCAAGAAGAAACAAATATCACAAAATAACATTAACATTGTTTTAAATTTACTTTTTACTACAAAAGTAACAGTATTTTACTAACATTTGGAAAATAGAAAAAGTTTATTATTGTCATCAATTAGAATAATAAATTTAAATGCATTCCGTTTCAATCTTTTGATTCTTATTTTTAGATCCAATTCTATTACTTTCTGTATAAACTTGTGAACATAATTTACTTATCCTGAGGCTTAGTTTCTTATTCTGGGCTTCCTGCCTTATAACAACGTTACATAGACCAAATGAGAAGATGTATGTGATAGTACTTTGGAAATTGTAGCCTAGAGTAACCAACCAATATAGTCCTGGGTTTTGGTTCTAAGTGGTCCTTAGAGCTCTAATTCACTCAGGTGGATTAGGGAATGGATAAGGAGATGTGCAGCATCTGGTTAAACTAATGTGGCCTAAGACTTCTCTGAATGGGTTTGACTCCCAGTCGACCCTTCAGCAGAACCAGGGTCAACTTGCTTTGGAATAAATCTAAAGCAACCAAGCACAGCTCCCAAACACATACAAGCTACAGCCTGGTTCCAGTTTGAGATTCATGATCTTGCTGATGAATCCCACCATAGGGGAAGTCAGAACAGGTGATTAAAGTGTTACCTGCCTTTTATTCCCCATGTAAAAGATTATATAAATTCTAAGTTACTAAAAGAAGGGAGAATAAATATGTCCTTCTTTACATAGAATATTTTATGCACCATTATTACAAATGTAAATGTGGACTGAATACTGTTATATACCTCCTCAGGAGCTAGGTACAGATAATTTATGCAGTATCACCTCCATTTGTTTTTTACAATGCAGTCATAGTCTGTGTTTCATCAACTTCTAAGAACCATTGTTGTCTTCTTAGACATAACAATTTAAAATGTAAAATGAACTTATGCTGGATACATACATTTTGGAGTCTCGTCTACACATGAAGTGTATATGCATATTGTTTATTTTTTTGCTGTATGCTTATTTCTGAGTTAAAATTTTTCATATGAAATAATATTTTCAAGTTCTACCATTATTAAAGTTCTAGATGGATTAATTACCGTGTAGATGACCACTGATTTGTGAATACATGGAATACATTCTTATATGCTGAAGAGTATTCTGAGGAATGGTCATTTAATACGTTTTAACACTAATTTATTTTTTTCTTATTTCAACAGCAGCTAAAAAGGATGAAAAAAAGGAAGGTATGTTCTATGCAAAACTCCACCATGCCTTTTGTAAGAATGATTTACCAAAACTCAGACATTTTGAATGCCATCCTTGTTAAATTCCCTTAGGTTAGTTGGATCTGTTATGCACACATCTTGCATGAATATGTTCTTTCTACCTCACCTAATGCAAAAGGGCAAACTACCCTTTAAGTACTTTTAATCAAGTCTTTGTTAAGATGTAGGCCTCATAGGCAGTTACATAAAATAACCAAAATATGCAAAATACAGATGCAGTACTTTCAAGTTAACTTGCTAGATCTCTCACACTGACAAGCAGCTGATGCTATTTTATTAAGCTACAAATAAATTACACTCCATCCCCTGCACACTACCTCCTTTTATCAGGGTGACCTGATATGGAACAATAAAGTCCCAGTGCTTCTGTTTAGAGAGATTTTTTTTCGTTATTTTTTATTTTTCAAAATCATTTTTCTTACTTAACATTAGAAATGTGAGTATTCTGATGATATTGTCACACACACATATACACACATACATATACTACTTTGCACACTGACAATAGTTGGACATGGTCTCTAGATACCTCCTCTGTTTATGAATCTACCCTTCTTTTCTCACTAAAGATAGCATGTGGGTATAAGAAGTTACTTCTCTCTTCGAAAATGATACTTATATTTGAATGTTCATATCATTTGATAAAAATTAAGAAAACAAGTATTTTGTTTAATATTTAATAGAATTTCACATAATTATAGTAGCCTGGGAGTTTCATTCTGCTTTTGTTACAGACAAAATTAAAAGTCAATGGACATAAGATAGGGAAAATACTTTAGTTGGTT
Organism: Orycteropus afer afer; assembly: GCF_000298275.1. Classification (NCBI taxonomy): domain Eukaryota; kingdom Metazoa; phylum Chordata; class Mammalia; order Tubulidentata; family Orycteropodidae; genus Orycteropus; species Orycteropus afer. The sequence continues at coordinate 679,205 of NW_006922093.1, read as the reverse complement.
ATTATTTGTTCAGAGAGAGCAAACAATTATGACAGTTTAATTTGTGTCTTATCAAGAGATTGAAATTAGTTATTAAAGGTATCCTGATATACAGACAGAAAATATTTTCATTGTATTGTGGAAAATACTCCATTCATGGGATCAATGATGTGGTGAATGGACTTGATGTTTTAAGAATTAGATAGTCGTCATATAGTCATTGAGGCACACTTTCTAATAGACAGTACGTGCTCAAAAATAGTATTTTTTCGACCACTTCTGCATTTTAGGATTAAAGAACAATTTTTCATTATATTTAAGAAAAGTAGTAATATTAACAGCTATTTTTACACTCATAATACTGTTTTTCTGGTTATATGAAATAATAGTCAAAGAACAATTGCACAGCATTAAACTTTATATAAGGAGCCTGATGGCACCATGGTTAAGTGCTTGGCTGCTAACTGAGAGGTTGGCATCTTGAACCCACCAGCCACTCTGCAGAAGAAAGAAGTGGTGGTCTGCTTCTATAAAGATATACAAACTTGGAAACCCTATGGGGCAGTTATATTCCGTCCTACAGGGTTGATATGAGTTGAAGTTGGCTCAGCGGCAGTGGGTTTGGTTTACTGGATTAAAATATGTTATTTATTTCTATTGCTTTTGGAGGATTCTTTTGTTCTGTTTTTCCTTGCTATTGTGCCTTTCATTTTTTTCCTCCATTTGAGAAATTATTTTTAATCAATACGCAACATTTGAAACAGCTTAAGTACAGATTTTCCCACAGTGGTGCAAGTGGTTCTGTGTTCTTGAATACCCCTAAACATATATCCCTGGATATTATTATTATTTATAATACTATTTCACAGAAGTTTCATAGACTTTAATTATCTCTTCTTTGACAATTTTTTTTTTTTAAATTGTTAAGATCATGAAAAATAATGATCTAGAATAATTGCCAGAAGCTCTAGTAGCATAGTGCCTAAGGCGCCTGACTGCTAACCAGAAGGCTGGTGGTTCAAACCCACCAGCCACTCCTTGGA
>NW_006922093.1:669317-670508 GCF_000298275.1 Orycteropus afer afer | reverse complement strand
TCAGAATGAAAGAAAAAGCAACCTGGAGAGCAGAGTGAATGAAAAAGCTCTCTGCTGAAGAGCATGCCCTCGTTCCTAGATTCCTTTATTAAATTCATGAAATTGTCCATAATGCTATCCACAGAATCATACTCAAAGTAAAAAAAAATACAGTCATATTCCATTAACCAAAACCTCCATGTTTATAGAAATTTAGTTTTTGTAACTTGCTTAATCTAAGTGCTTAGAAAAGAGAGAAAAAGTTCTCTCCTAGACTAGTTATGCAACTTTCCCCCCACCACATATTTCTTCTTCCCATCCACAAATATTTTGCATTCCCACACAATATGTGACACTTTGTCCAGTAGTTGATGTCCCCCTCGAGGGACTATAAACTCCACGCAGCAGCAGCGTTGCTTGGGGTCTATCATCTTAGTCATCAGTTGTTGCTCTAACACACACCAGTAACGCTGTGTAGCAGCAATGCGGTACAGCCTGCTGCCGTGAGGTTGGAGCTGCTGAAACATGTGGTCTCCCCAGGAGAAAAGAGGATATATTCAAGAAAAGAGAACAAAAAACATTTTAACCCTACTCAATTAGCCATTGGAAATCAGCACATTTCCATGAACTTTATAGAGCTCTTTTAGATCCTCATGATATTAAAATAATCTGTTTTAAAATATATGTCGAGTTTTTAACATATATATTTTTTTGCCCTGACATTGAAACATTCTACATTGTAAAAATACTTTAAAATGTTCTGTGAAGAGAATCATGAAATTATACACAACTCTGCCAGAGGGAGCAATCTAGTCTAGATTTATTTGTGTGCACAGCTGCCGATGAGTACTGGCACATGGAAACAGAACCCACTTGACAAACTGCTGCACCAACAGGGAAATGGAGGACAACTGGAGACTTAAATAATATATATAACCTTCAGGCCTTCATTTTATTGCAATGTATATGATTTAAAAGTTACTGTAGATGCACTGCATTCCTTGGCAATCTTAAGGGCATGGGTATATCTAATAAATAAACATGCCTCATGCCTTCCCAAACATTCATCTATACCTCAACTGCTTCCCTCACTGGAACTACTTCTTTCAACTTCCTCTGTGTCTATAATCTAAAAATAAAAAGTAAAATAATAATAATAATAATAATAATAATAATAATAATTGTGGAATGATTTGTCAGGCCCTACACAAT
>NW_006922093.1:665968-668346 GCF_000298275.1 Orycteropus afer afer | reverse complement strand
TGGTTCAAACCCACCAGCCACTCCTTGGAAGAAAGGTTGGGCAATCTACTTCTGTAGTGATACTGCCTCGGAAACCCAAGGAGGGGTTGCTATGAGTCAAGTACATCTCAATGGTACATAAAAACAAACAGAATAATTGCCACAGTTTCCAACTTTCAGCTAGAATAGACTTGATACCCAGTTTATATGGTAGGCAGTCCTTTGAGTTCTCTCTCTCCCTTCCTCCGTCAGTCATCCTCCTTCCCTGCATACTTCTGTCTTCCCTCCTCCTTCCCTCCCTCTTTCCCTCTCTCTCCATTTCTTTCCTCCCTCCCTTCCTCCATTCTTTCTTTTCTTTCTCTCTTTCTTCTTGTTGTAAATATATATATGACATGACACACCATTTTGTCAACGACATGATTGATATAATTGGTGTCAGGCATTTCATTTTGTTTCACAAGTTCCTGTTTTTATTTCTGTATCTCCTGGCAAGCAAGGCAGAGAGATCTATAGACATAAGCGTTCCAGTTCTTGCTTCACGTTTTCTATGAACTAAATGAGTATCATAGATTTTTTTTTTTTTTTTTCCACAGGAGCAGAAGTACAGGTTTATGACAAATTGCCAGTGGGCACACAGTTTGAATTTTCAACATTATATTTTACACAAAGTGTATTTCTGCTCGTATCCACACTTTTTGGATTAAGTTTAAAGATATTAAAGGTTGACAACTTTACTAGACATAAAAAAAAAATCCAAGGTTTTTTATTTTTATTTTTTAAATTCTAGTAGAGTATCTTTGAGAAACACTTTTGTTGGTGAGTTTTGAAACACGGGAACAAAGGTATATATGAGTTTCCCTTATGATCCTTTGCATAAGGGTTCCAAAAGCTTTTGGGATGAATGAACTCTGAAGATATGCTGTCTACATTAAGATTTTATCCCAGCATATCTCACCTCATCTCTTCCAGAGATATTAACAAAGAAGACTTTCAGCTCCACTGATTCTGCCAATCAATCTTGCTGTTCTTAGGGGTTTTATGTCAGAGCACCCTTAGCCTAAATGGAGTAACTAACATCTTTGAATAAACAGTACAACTGAAGTCTTTTCTTGACAACTCTCTTTATACTGAAAATTCACCTACAGAACTTTTTTCTTTGCCAGATTTTCAAAATCAAAATCCCAGATAAATTACATATTTTTATTTATACATATATTTTAATTTTATCTTATGTAATTGGCCCCATATCCTTCAACACACAAAGACTTAACCTCAGGCATAACTTCAGTTTCTCTCTTTCCTTTGTCCCTAACTTTTGATCTTTCACAATTTTTAATTTGACTGAACTCCCTTTGCTTAATCCTTTATAAAATAATTAGGAAAACTAATCTTCATTCATAGCCTCTGTCCTCTTCTTGTGAGCTGACATCGTCATTTATGTCCTCACATTGGTCTTAGGAACTTCTGTGTTAACACATGCAATGACCTGCAAAATCAGACATTCTCAAAATGTTGTTCAGGGACCCCTGTAGAATTCTGACACTCTTTTGTGATCCACAAATTCAAAACTATCTGCATAGTAATATGAAGTGACTATTTACATTTTCTTACTTTGTTCCCTCGTGAATGTATACTAGAGTTTTCCAGAGGCTGTATGATGTGTGATAGATATCACAATAGATTGATTACCTGAGCATGTATGCAAATCCAAGTGTCTTCAAATTAAGCCAGACTTTAATGAAAGTCACAAAAATATAAAACAAAGTCTTTGATCTCAGTGTTTTATTTTTGTTTTAGAAAACATATTTGTGACAAAAATAGTTATGTACATAACATATAATATATTATTTCTTCATGATGAGTGAACACATATTTAAAATTCTTCTCAATTATAATTTTAAAAATTATAAAAATAGATAGAATCACATGAATAAAGGACATTTGTCATCCTGCATAATTTTTAAGAGCTTAAAGGGGTCTTGAGACAAAATGTGTGAGAACTTCTGACCTAAATAATTATCATGCCTATAATCATGTATTTTCCAAAGATATTCAGTTGGCTTCATAAAATTATTTTTCTTGTCATTACCTGTTTAAAATATTCAGTGACTCCACAGTGACTGCAAAATGTAGACCACATTCTACAAGTTTAATGTTGCAATTCAAGTCCCCACATTCTGTTTCAAACTTCTTGATCTTTTGTCTCCTACTCAACAAAGAAAGGTCAACAGGAAGGCCTGACCAATTTGACCAGTGAAGATACAATGAGCCCTTTTAAGATTGAGACAATTTATTCTTTACAGAGACGGGCAAAAGGTACTAAACGTCCGAGCTCCCCCTGGTCCTTTTTTCACACATCAGAAAGGATGACACCAAAACAAATGAGTCCAGATGACAAT
>NW_006922093.1:660495-661168 GCF_000298275.1 Orycteropus afer afer | reverse complement strand
TAATAGCAATTCATGAAAAAGTTAGTTTTAATTATAAATGTCAGCTTAATCATGATGCCACAATAATGGTTTGTCTCTTACAATATTGATAAAAGTCCTAAAAAGAAACACTATCTAAACCTCATAAGGAACATTTGTCCTAAAAACAAAGGAAGTGTGTTTTACTTCTCTTAGTTAAATAAATACTTCTTCACTATAATGGAATTTTCCCATAGGAGAGGAAGCCCATAGGAAATATGTCCATTTTCATCATTCTCAGAATTATTTTAAAACAATTGCAATAATTCTTCTTTGAATTTATATTTTTAGATCAAATTTATTTTTTGTTGATCTAATATAAGGAAAATTTCAGTGTTTTTCATCCTTAATGGACCCGATTTTATTATTCTACTTTATTATCTATGAACAATTTGAATCCCTCTAATGTCAGGTTTTAATATTTAGAATATTTTGATATTGTTCTATGAGGAATCTCCCAGGGAAAATGGAAGAAAATAATTGTTTTAAATATATGATCTTAGTCATTCCATGGCAGTTACTATTGGTTGTTGAAATTCACAACTACTACACATGTGTTGCTTTGTGTTAAATAAGTTGTGCCAACACAATTGCAATAAAAATAAAACAATAATAATACTAACAATAACAAGCATATGTTTCAGAACAGGAAAAG
>NW_006922093.1:658740-659741 GCF_000298275.1 Orycteropus afer afer | reverse complement strand
CAATGTAAATTATGAGATACCCCAATGCAAATTCTAGATGCATTCTAGAATGCAGCTAAGGAGTTTTATGGCAGGAAGCCTTATATATTATCAGAATCTAAGAGACCTTGAGAAACTGATGACAGCCTCGGGTGGGGATAAGAAGCAGAACCGGGATAGCCTTACAGCTGGTCCTTTCACTCCGGGAGCACCACCAGGTATCCTGCTTTGGCACAAATTTGCTATAACTCAAACTTTTCCCTGAGGCCTACATATGGGGTTATGTACAAGGTTGTTAGGGGGTAATGGTAGACTCATTAGCCTATACCTCCAATCCACTTTCTTCCCTAATATACCAACCACATAAGGTACATTCATGCTACACCAGTCCCTATTTTACATATACCATATACCATCTTGTCTATGTTCCTGCTATTATCCTAATAGAGACTATATTTCCCTTCTATGAATATTCAACTCTTTTTTTAAGCTCATGATAAATTCTCCATCCTCTGAAAAGTGTGTCTGTTCCTCCCAATTAAAAATACTTTCCCTTTCATTTCCAATCTCCTAGTAGATTTTACCTATATTTTCCTACTATCACTTACTCTGTGTCACCTTGTATTGTCCATATTTGTTTTCTGTCTACTCTAAGTGACATTAAGATTTTAACAAAAGAGAGCATGTCCAATATTTCCAACAGTGCCTAACAAATTAGTTTGCATATTGCTCAACATATTTATTCAGTGAATGAGTTAATAATACTAGGCCCCTTACTTAAATATAATAACCACAAGAAATAATAATAGGTTCTCATGTGGCTATATTCCAAGCAAAGAAAGATTTTGTCATTAGGGGGAGTAATAGTCCAACAAGCTTATTAGATTCGAGGGCATACTAGCCAATTATTGACTATTTCATTTTAGGCATATATGATAACTAGCTGCTACATGGGTTGCACCAACAGATTTGAGTGCATCTATGTTGTAGAAGTTGGGATTGATTTATGAATTCCTGAGGAT
>NW_006922093.1:648262-651345 GCF_000298275.1 Orycteropus afer afer | reverse complement strand
GGATATTCAGATCCAGCAAATGTTCTCTCCCTAGTCATGATGTTACTCAATCACATTTCTTGAGTACTATCAATAACTGCAATGAGAGAGATGTAGAACTTATCCTCGATATATTTACATCCTAATGAGAAAGAAATTGAATTGAGAATTAGACAAACAAAAAGTAAAAACGCAATTTGTATAGATACTAGATCATGTTTTTAAATTTTTTAAACCCAATCCAATTTGTCATTTCAAAAGAAAATAAATGCAACTTGGGTTTTCCTTGGCTAATGCCAATTCAATAGTCTTCACTAAAGGTTTCTGTGTGTTTGTATGCACGTGCAGAGGTGGCCCTAATCTCATAAATGACCATTAGTCCCTTCTCTCATTTTATTACATTTAAATGGAAATAGTCCTTATTTAATCTTCTGCAAATAATAGCTTATGTAAAAACATAGCTCAAGTCCCTTATTCTTCTTGCCAGTTGCAGAAACTTTCTCAGACAATTAGAATCCATTTAGATGCTTTCTCCAGTAAGTTCTCACCGTGTGATATTCTATCTTTTATACCAGTACTTAAATACTATATAAGTTATACTCAATGTTACTTTTTCTTTTTCTACTTTTAAACAGACAAAATAGAGAATAGACACAATATCTTGTATGTCTTTAGCCCCAGGGTGACTATTAATGTCAGACACAAAGAGGCACTTGATAATGGTTATTGGATGAAAGGAAAAAATATCAACTAGAATAATTCCATTTTAAATTTTAAAAAATCTGAATAAATTTTGAATAATTTATAAGATGATATAATCTGCTGCACACAAGATGTTACTTTGAGGACTAAGTTGAGCTTGACCTAAGCCATGGTATTTTCAGTTGTCTCAATGTGTGCAAATGCTGGACCAAAGAAGAATTAATGCCTTTGAATTATGGTGTTGGCAAAGAATATTAAATATAACATGGACTGCTAGAAGAATGAGCAAATATGTCTTGGAAGAAGTACAGCCAGAATGTTTCCTACAAGTAAAGTGATGAAACTTTGTTTCATGTATTTTGTACATGTTCTCAATATGGACCTGTCCCTGGAGAAGGACATCATGCTTGGTAAAGTACAGGGTCTTCGAAAAAGTGAAAGACCTTTAATAAGATGAATTGACCCAATGCTTGCAACAATGAGCTCACATACAGCAACATTTTGGAGGATAGTGCAGGACCAAGCAGTATTTCCTTCTATCATATGTAGTGTTGCTATGAGTCAGAACTGAATTGATGCCACCTAACAACAACAACACCTTAACCACAAAAGGAGTGTAACACATGTTCTTACTTAGGCACATATGCAGAAAGGTAAAATAGAACATGTATCATAGAAACAAAGAAACACAGAGACATCCAGAATGACCATTGGATAAACAATGTCAAGGGCTTCAATAGCTAAACATCATTATCTAATATTGAACCTGACAAAATATAACAATTGAAATTGCTTGACATTGTTGTGTACTATAGTAGCAATCAGTTATATTTTTAAAACTGGAATTACTGTATCATTTATCAATTTAATCTTTCATACTATTTAATAGACTTTAAGGAAAATTTATTGGGCTATTTATAAAAACAATCATATCTTCAGATAATTTAAAATGAATAGTGAATGAACACCCTGTGTTAGGAGACGATGTAGGAATAATGTCAAACAAAAGAGTTTGTAAATAATAACATGTATTTAGAATATCAGCCACTCCTCAGAAGGAAGGTTGGGCAATCTACTTCCATAGTGATACCGCCTAGGGAACCCAAAGAGGGGTCGCTAAGAGTCGGGTCCGACTCGACAGCACATAACAACAACAACAACACAACATTTAGACTATATCAGAGAAAATTTGTGAAATATATATTTTCACCCTCTCAGATCTATTTTTTTTCATTTAGTTTCCAAGATTATAAATGTAGTCTGTTATACAATTTAAATAATCTTAAAAAGAGAGAGAGAAAAATAGACTTAGTTCATACAGACTTTATTATTACTTTGCCCATAACAGCTCCAAGTGAAAAGCAAGTATGTGGAACATAAGTTTCAAAACAAAACAAAACATAATTTAGCAGTGCACTCATTTCAGTTTTCTGCTACGGACACAACCCTAAGGCTAATTTTTGATCCTAGCTTACCAAATGTTTCCCCATATCTGTTACATTGGAATAATATGCAAAATAGCTCATCCTTATCTTCTTTGTAAATTTATTTTTAAAATTTACCTATAGAGCTTTCATTTGTAAATCTTTATTTTACCTTTATTTAAAGGTGTCAGATCATGACACCTTTTTGATTTATTATTTTTGTTTTCCACATTGCAGAATGATAAGTGATCTCTTCTGTTTCTTAAACACATCAGACTTAATTTCCCTAATGCTTATTCACTTGATCAAACCATTAAACCAAACCAAACTCACTGCTGTGGAGTCTGATCTGACTGGTAGCAAACCCCTCCTTGGGTTTCTGAGGCAGTATCACTATGGAAGTAGATTGCCCCACCTTCCTTCCGAGGAGTGGCTGGTGGGTTTGAACCACCAGCTTTCTGGTTAGCAGTCAAATGCCTTAGGCACTATGCCACCAGAACTCCAGATAATAATTTGTCAACCTGCAAAAGTCATTGTGTCTTTAATGAAATGAAACCCCTGTCAATTTTATTAATTACTACTCGTGTAATGTCATAATTTCCTTTATACCTCAGATGTAAAATATTGACTGATAATCAGAATATACCATGACATTTGAATCAATAGTGACTTTGAGTCAGGTCCAACTCAATGGCACATAACAACAACAACAATTTCTCTCTTGGTTTTTCTTTATTTGATGAAGTACTTGACAGATTGACATTAATGAAAATTATTTTAGTCATACCAGCAAGTATTTGATTTTAGGGGGAAAATGTTTTAGCTTCTCTAAGTCCTACATATTGAATTTGTGGTCAAACCACAGTTCTATACTTGACATAATATGTTTATATTTTTCTTTTAGTTAAAGCTTTATAAACTTCACTAATGATGGTATTAATATATAAAACAAATGTATGCTTTAAAAACTAGTGGCTG
>NW_006922093.1:645591-647032 GCF_000298275.1 Orycteropus afer afer | reverse complement strand
AAAAAAAAATTACAGTTGAAAGTTTTCTCATAGACATGGAGACTGAGAAAATAAACATGAATCTAAAATTCTATTTATATTCCCATGACAGTTTAAAGTTGAATGTAAAGCTGATTTGGACTCTATATTATGGAGTTTTTGGCATGCTAATACTTAGTCTATAGTGCATAATCAAGAAAAAGATATAAAACAAAACTGATAATTTTGCAGCACTGCTAGAGAACTTTAATTTGAAGATCAGTCTGAAATTGAACATTTTCCTTTTAGAAAAATGTAACATATAGATAAAAATATTCATTTGAAATTTAAAAAGATCTGTAAGTTCTGCTATCAAAAGACATATCCAATCAGGTTTTGAAGACCTCAGCATCTTTTACAGGGAATTAGCTGCCAAATTAACTTGGCAAATCACATTCAACACAAGATGAAAGTTTCAAAAGAGTTAATTTTCAACTCTCTAAGTGGTTAGCAATTTGGGTTGACATTTACATTATCCTTCAACACAAATTGCTAAAGATAATTTATTCACAAATTGCTAAAGGTCTTGACTAATAAGGCAACTAGCCATTTCTCTACCTAAGAACAGGGTTTTTTTTTTTTTTGGCAATTAAATCATACAGCTGAAGAATATCTATATCAAAAAACCAAAGTCACTGCCATCAAGTCTATGCCAACTCATAGTGACCTTGTTTGTGTTTCCGAGGAGGTAAATCTTTACGGAAGTAGATTGCCCACTCTTCCTTCTGCAGGGTGGCTGGGGCATTTGAACCACCAACCTTCTGGTCAGTCAAATGCCTTAGGCATTGCACCATCAGAGCTCTTTAAATATCTATATACAGCTGCTATAAATAGTGGACCACTTATAAAATTAATGCTGAAAGTGAAAGTTGCATATCATTACAAATACCCTTGAAAATACCTTAAATTACTTATATAATATGTGCGCATAGATTTGTATATCCAAGATACGATTTTACACTATGTTAGATTATGAGAAAAATGAGAGAGTGAGATACATAGTTGAATTAATATAAACTAAATACTCCTGTCCTGTGTAGGACCAGGCAGTGTTTTGTTCTGTTGTACATGGAGTTGCTATGAATTGGAACCATCTCAATGACAGTTAACAACAACAAATTCACATTTAATGCAATTCCATTGTATTAATTAAAAAAGCATAGGTGATGTTGATAAGGTTACTGCAAATCCACAGGGAAAGTAAAAGGTGATTATCATTAGTATAGGATTAAATGAAATTACTAGAAGGTGAAATTAAAGTAGTGATGTGAAACTGTTTAGTGTAAAATCTGTGGAAACAACCAAAGTTACTATAGGAAAAGTGCCGAAAGACATATAAGCTCTTGGGAGCTATATAAATTCAGAATGGAAGTTCATATGGTATCCATTAACTTGAAAAGGGAAGCTCTTTATGTTCAATGAT
>NW_006922093.1:638049-644446 GCF_000298275.1 Orycteropus afer afer | reverse complement strand
TATGCCCACAAGAGAGAGCAGTTAATGCTAATGTTATTCAAATTAATGCACCAACCACCAAAGCCAAAATGAGGGAATTGAATATTCTTAACAACTTCTGCAGTCTGAAATTGACCAAACATGCAAGCAAGATGTACTGATTATTACTGGTGACTGGAACATGAAAGTTTGAAACAAAGAGGAATCACCACTAGTTGAAAAATATGGTCTTGGTGATAGAAATGACACTAGGGATTGCATGATAGATTTTGCAAGACCAACAACTTATTCATTGCAAATACCTTTTTTTCAACAACAAAAATGGCAGCTATATACATGGACCTCACTAGATGGAAAACACAGGAATCAAATCTCTTACATCTGTGGAAAAAGGCAATAAAGGAGCTCAATATCTTCAGCCAAAACAAGGTCAGGAGCTGACTGTGGAACAGACCATAAATTGTTTATAGGCCATCTCAGATTGAAGCTGAAGGCAATTAAAACAAGTCCACAAGAGCCAAAATAAGACCATGATTATATCCCACCTGAAATTAGATATCATCTGAAGAATAGATTTGATGCATTGAACACCAATGACCAAAAACCAGAGGAATTGTGGGACGACATTAAGAACATTACACACAAAGAAAGCAAAAAGTCATTAAAAAGACAGGAAAGGAAGAAAAGACCAAAATATGCCAGGAGAGATTCTGAAACTTGCTCTTGAATGAAGAGTAGCTAAAGCAAATGAAAGAAATGACAAGATAAAATAGCTGAACAGAAGATTTCAAAGAGCAGCTCGAGAAGATAAAGTCAATTATTATAATGAAATGTGCAAAGACCTGGAGTTAGAAAACCAAAAGGGGAGAACATGCTCAGCATTTCTCAAGCTGAAAGAACTGAAGAAAACTTCAAGCCTTGAGATGCAATATTGATTCTATGGCAAAATATTGAATGGTGCAGGATACATCAAAATACACAGAGTTACTGTACCAAAAAGAATTATTAGATGTTCATCTATATCAGGAGGTGACATATGATCAAGAACCAGTGGTATTGAAAGAAGAAGTTGAGGGTTCATTGAAGAACTTGGTGAAAAACAAAGCTCCGGGAGTTGACAGAATACTCATTTAGATGTTTCAGGAAATGGATGCCACACGGGAGGCACTTCCTGATCTGTTCCAAGAAATGTGGAAGACAACCACCTGGCCAACTGACTGGAAAAGATCCATATTTGTACTCATACCAAAGAAAGGTGATCCAATAGAATGTGGAAATTATCAAACAATATAATTGATATCACATGCAAATAAAATTTTGCTGAACATAATTGAAAAACAGCTGCAGTAGTGTGTTGACAGGGAACTTCCCAAAATGCAAGCTGGATTCAGAAGAGGATGCAGAACAAGGTATATCATTGCTGATTTCAGATCTTGGTTGAAAGCAAAAAATATCAAAAAGATGTTTACTTGTGTTTCATTTACTGTGCAAAAGTATTTGACTGTGTGGAACATAACAAATTACAGGAATAATGGGAATTCAAGAGCACTTAATTTATGCTCAAGAGGAACCAGTACATAGACTAGGAGGCTGCTATTTGAACAGAACGAGGAGATAGTGCATGGTTTAAAATCAGGAAAAGAATGTGTCAGGGTTGTTTCCTTTCACCATACTTATTCAATCTGTATGTTGAGCAAATAATCTGAGAAGCAGTACTATATGAAGAAGAACATGGCATCAGGATTGGAGGAAGACTCATTAACAACCTGCGATATGCAGATGACACAATCTTGCTTGCTGATAGTGAAGATGCATCGAAGCATTTACTGATGAAGATTAAAGACTACAGTCCATGGTATGGATTACACCTCAACATAAAACAAAAATCCTCACAAGTGGGCCAATAAGCAGCATCATGGTAAATGGAGAAAAGATTGAAGTTTTCAAAGATTTCATATTACTTGGTTCCACAGTCAACACCAACGGAAGCAGCAGTCAAGACACCAGTAGACGTATTGCACTAGGCAAATCTGCTGCAAAAGACCTATTTAAAGTTTGGAAGAGCAAAGATGTCTCTTTGAAGACTAAGGTGTGCCTAATCCAAACCACAGTATAGTCAATGGCCTCATATGCATGTGGAAGCTGGACAATGAATAAGGAAGACTGAAAAAGAGTTGATGCTTTTGACTTGGAGTGTTGGCAAAGAATACTGGAAGGACCATGGGCTGCCAGAACTAACAAATCTGTCCTGAGAAAAGTGCAGCTGGAATGTTCCTTGGAGCGAGAATGGCCAGACTTTGTCTCACCTACTTCTATGATGTTGTTAGAAGGGACCGATCCTTGGAGAAGGATATCATGCTTGATAAAGTGGAGGGTCTTCAAAAAAGGAGAAGGCCCTCAATGAGCTGCATTGACACAGTGGCTGCAATGATGGGCTCAGGAATATCAAGGATTTAGGGGCTCATGCAGGACCTGGCAGAGTTTTGCTTTATTGGACATAGGGTCACTATGAGTTGGAGGTGACTCCATGGTATCTAAAACAACAACATATACTCCTACAATTGTAACACCACCAAATTTTACCTTGAGTAAAATTTTCTGTATTATTATTAAAGAAAGTTTATTAGTTTAAAAAAAAGTAAAAGAACTTTGAAGCTTGGCTACCTCTGCTTGCTTTGCTCTCAGATGGCATGTACATTTTATCTTTTGGGCAGATTCACTCTAGTCCGACCTATAGTATTATAAGGTACTGATCCAGCATCTCTGATATCCATTTCTCATCCCTTTAATATCTGAATTTGCAGAAACTGAACGAACCAAAGAAGAGATTGGTGCTGCCTCAACTAAAAAAGGTAAATTCAGCTTTAAAGAAAAGATATCACAGTTGTAAATTATTTCTACTAAGTTTTCCAATTTAATGTATTGTTTAGTGCTTATAGAAGAGGGCTATTTATTGCTTGTACTATTTCATTTATTATGGAAACAAAATCATTTTGCACAAGATTTATAGTATCTATATTGATGATGTCATGCCTTTAGTACACTAATATCAGTGGTTTCATGCTTATATGGCCATAAATTAAAATTATTAATTATAGTCAAGGAAGGTCTGGTGCCATAATGGTTAAAAGATTCAACTGCTAACCAGGTTAGTAGTTAAAATCCACCAGCTGCTGCAGGATAAAGATGGGGCAGTCTCTTTCCATTAAGATTTACAGTCCTGGAAACACTACAGGGCAGTTCTACTCTGTCTTACATGGTTGTGATGAATCAGAATCAACTCGATGGCAGTAGGTTTGGTTTTGATAGTGCAAAAAGGACATGGGGACACCATCCTCCCCTGACCTCCTCTAACTTCACAAAAGGGAGACAGACTCACCATCAGCAGCCCAAGGCTTATTCCTTTGAGGCCAGACATGCCACAACCCTCCAGCCTTTTTACCAACTCATCTGTCGCCTCCCATGGCACTCACCACTTCTCTATTGGGTTTGATAATTCATTGCAGTAGCCACCCAGAACTCACAGAAAATACTCATAATTATGGAAATGCTCTCAGAACACAATTCTTCCATGAGGACAGTCTCCCCTCTGCTATGTCCTGAGGCATGTCTCCATGGATCTTGGCCTCTTAGCCTGGTCTCTCCTGCTCCAGCAAGTGTTACAACACTCTTAGTTCTGCAGATAGGTAAAGCTAGGTTGCACCCAACTCTGCCAGCAAGCCTCCTGCCCAAAGGCACTCATCCTTCTCACTCTGTGGGCTGGCAAGCCTGCTGCTCTGTCTTGTGCTTCTTGGTTCTTCAGCCGGTCATCTCTGCCATTTCTCTACCAAGGAGGTCCAGTACAGGGATCTTGGGTCCAGGGATGTGCTTCATTCCACTTCCAGCTCTCCTCTCTTGATGGCTGTGAGATACCTTCTTCTGCCTCCAGGAAGACTCACTTGAGGCCTGACAGAATGACAAAGTAACTAACCAATTCCAACATTATTTTTCTATACATCTTATTTGCATGGTCTCATCCCCACAAGGGTTCCAGGTACCATTACTAACATGTTATCCAGTCCCTTTGGTGGGCCACAAACAACACCTTACAATTGCACAGTTCCACCCAGTCACCTGGTAGGAGTCACAAAGACCTTAGCTAAAAGAGCCATACCAAGTAATCCATTATGCCACAGGTAGTTACAGTCAAATTACAAATCATTTTTTGAAAAACTGACAAAACATAGCCGTATTAAGCTCAGTAGGATCCCAGTCATCTCAAATTCAATTATTCCACCTTAAGGGTTAGAGTTGAACAAACAAGACTGACTATTAGAACTTACATGAACAAAGACCACTTCTTGAAAGAAAAAAAAAATTATAAGGTGTATTCCATGAGATGCTAACTTGGAGATGTTGTACTATAAGAAGTATTTTGGAATTTAAATTTCAAAAGCTACTTCTTTACTTATGTCTAGCCAGAAGCAGCCACTTATATCAATATTGATTCATTTTAGGAGACATTATACAACTATTTTAAGAATATCAATATGCATGAAAACAACATTATGAAAGATTTTAAATAATACATATTTGAAATAAACTGGAAGTTGACTCTTCTTTTTCAGAAATAGAAATGAAATCAGTAATGTATACAATGTCCTTGGAAGTATCTCAGGAGATAACTTAACAAACCTATCCTCCGCACACACAGACATACACAAACACATACACATCTACACAGATACCTTCATATCATTCCAGTAAAAACATATAACACTCACCCCTAAGAAACTCTATCATTTCATGTGCTTTATAAAGAGAACATATATTAGGATTATCAAACTGAAGCTCACCGTCATTGAATCGATTCTGACTCATAGTGATCCCTATTGAGTTTCTAAGGCAGTAAATATTTGTGGAAGTAGATGGCCCCATCTTCTGTCTGCTGGTGGGTTTGAACCACCAACCTTCTGGTTAGGAGTCAAAAGCCTTAGGCATTGCACCACCAGAGCTCCTATATTAGGATTATAGGAAGATTAAAAAAATACATGACACGTGTCATATGTATCTTGGTACATACATGATATGTATAGAAATTTCCATTGAGTTGACTCTAATGCATGGCAATCTGTAATGTTCAGAGTAGAATTGTGCTTCATAGAGTTTTCAGTGATTGATTATTTTGGAAGTAGTTTGCCAGGACTTTCTTTTGAGGATCTTCTGGCTCTAACCTCCCATTTTTTGGTTAGCAGTCAAATCGGTTAACCATTTTCACCAATCAGTGACTTCTATA
Organism: Orycteropus afer afer; assembly: GCF_000298275.1. Taxonomy (NCBI): domain Eukaryota; kingdom Metazoa; phylum Chordata; class Mammalia; order Tubulidentata; family Orycteropodidae; genus Orycteropus; species Orycteropus afer. The sequence goes on along the minus strand of NW_006922093.1, from coordinate 639,192 downwards.
TGTGAATATAAAATAATATAAATTAATATAGATATAATTAAGGAGTTCTAATGGTGCAGTGCCTACTGCATTTGACTGCTAACCAGAAGGTTGGTGGTTCAAGCCCACCAGCCACTCAATGGAAGGAAGATGGGGTAATCTAATCTACTTCTGTGAAGATTTACTACCTCAGCAAACCAGTGGGGCTCACTATGAGTCAGAATAAACTGGATGACAGTGGGTTTGATTTTGGATTTTGGTTTATATGTATAATTAGGTCCCTGGGTGGTGCAAATGGTTTTTGCCTGACTACTGACTGAAAGATTGGCAGTTTGAATTCACCCAAAGGCACTGAGGAAGAATGAACTGGTGATCCATTTCCATAAGATTAGCCGTTGAAAGCCCTGTGGAGTGTCGTTCTACTCTGATACATATGGGGTTGTCAGGAATATGAATTAGTTCAATGACATTTTTTTCTATATATATAATTTATATATATACTGCTAACCAGAAGGCTGGCAGTTTAAACCCACCAGCCACTCCTCGGAAGGAAGATTGGGCTATCTACTTCCATAGAGATATTGCCTCAGAAACCCAAGGAGGGGTCACTATGAGTAGAATTGACTTGATGGCAGTGAGTTTTTTTTTTTTTTGTATGTTTATGTATGTGTGTGTGTGTGTGTGTGTATATATATACACAAACTAATATATATAATATATAATATATATAATGTGTGTATATATATATATATACACACAAACTAATATATACATTCATACATACATATCTAAGAGAAGACAATAAAAATGGATAGTGAAGGCTTAAAGAAAATACAAACTATAATTGTAAGGTATTTAATAATAAGCAGCAATTAAGTTACAGGAATTAAAAGATGCCCTCCATCAAACACAGCTCTATTTATTATTCTGAAATTACAACCCACAGAATAAAATCTATTTCCTAGCCAATTCTTTACAAGTTTTGGTGGCATAGTGCCTAAGGCATTTTACTGCTAACCAGAAGGCTGGTGGTTCAAATCCACCAGCCACTCACTCCTCAAAAGGAAGATGGGGCAATCTACTTCTGTAGAGATATTGCCTCAGAAACCCAAGGAGGGGTTGCTATGAGTTGGATCCGACTTGATGGCAGTGAGGTTTTTTTTT
>NW_006922093.1:612832-637949 GCF_000298275.1 Orycteropus afer afer | reverse complement strand
TTTTAATATTTGTAATGCTAGCTTTTGATCACAACTTCATGTTTCATTTATACTAATTTAAACCTATTATAAATTATTTTAAGTCTGTTTTTAAGTCATATTTTCTTTGGAGTTGTATATAATCATAAATATTATATCATCTTTCTAAACCATATTTGTTTTGCATTTGCAGCTTTGAAATAGTTTTCACTCTTATTCAATGTATATTTATGGACCATGTGCTATATGCAAAATTAAGAAAAATATTATATAATAGTATTGTTTTGAGCACTTTAAAATACTGGAAGAATATCATGCTGTTTGTGCTTCTATTTTCTCAATCAAATGAAAATTGTCTATGTAATAATAGTTCAAGGTTGAAAGCAACCATAAATATATAGAAAGTGCCAAAAGAGTTGTTATTCTTACCTGGGAAAATCAGAAAATCTTCCTATTTAAGGTGACTTTAAGTTAAGCCTTAAATAACGAGTAGGATGTTGTTATATAACAATAAATTGGAAGGATATCTTGGGCATAAATAATAAGAGCAAAGCAAGGCAGTGGAAAATGTAGACTCTGTCCTAAAGATAATAAGGGGGTGAATGAAAAATTCTAAGTACAGGAATAACATTTGGACTTTTGCTTTAGGACGATTCACTCTGGTAACAATATATAAAAGAGATTGGAAGAGGAAAGATTAGATATATACAGGCAAGCTAGGAAGTTTTTACAATAATCTAAATAAAAAGCACTGTTGTTGTTGTTAAGTGCCGTCAAATTGGACCCTACTCATAACAACCCCTCTTTGAGTTTCTGAGGCAGTATCACTACGAAAGTAGATTGCCCCATCTTCCTTCTGAGGAGTGGCTGTGGGTTTGAACCACCAGCCTTCTGGTTAGCAGTCAAATGCCTTAGGCACTATGCTACCAGAGCTCCCATAAAAAGCATTAGGACCTGCATCAACTACTAGGACCAGTATTAGCTATGAGATTGACAAGGAAGGAGCTTAAAGGAGGTTTGGTGGTGCAGTGGTTAAGCACCTGATAGCTAAACAAAAGGTCTACAAGTTCGAACCTACCAGATGCTCTGTGGAAGAAAGATGTGACAGCTTGCTTCTGTAAAGATTTATAGTTTTGAAAATCTTATGGGGGCAGTTCTACTCTGCCCTAAAGCATCACTTGCTTAATCTATGTCTGTGTCTCTACTCTGAGGAGTTAAGGCATTTCTCCTTTTTTGTCAAGACTGGCATCTTCAACTGTGTTCTTCTTCCTCAGTCATACAAACCTCTGTTTCATGGCATCACCCACTTTCTCGTTACTTGTTTTGTTACTCACTATGTAAATGTTTTCCCCAGCTTCCAACTGTATTTTACTGATTCCTGCCTTTCACTACTTCCCTCTCCCTCCATTACTTCTTCCCTGATTCTCTTCCTCTTTCTCCCGGCCCCATTTTTCTCCACTTCACTTTTCAGCCTGACTTCTGGAGGAAGCCTGTGGTCTGTGCTAATAATACTTCCCACCTCCTGCAGGGATGAGGCTTCTGCCACTACCATTCCACAGATGCTCTCACATACACTAACGATGTTATTGTTGCTAAACCAATAGAACCAGTTTAATCTTCATGCTACTAAATTTCTTAGCCGCTTTTAAAACTCTCTCTTCTAAATTTCTAGTGTTGGGTTACCATGAAAAAAATAATTTCCTAGGTCTCCCATATTCTCTGACCTTTATTTCTGACTTCTTTGTGGATTTCTCTTGCTGCCCCAAAATTATTGGTCTTGCTACCCAGTTTCTTTTCTTAATTCTCTGAATTTCTTATTATGCACCCTCTCCTTGTGAGATAAAACTATCTCAACCTTGAAACTATGCCCTATAGCCTAGAGTTTTCCAATTCTATATCTTCATTTCAGATTTTTTCCTGTGAGTTTCATTCTTGTATATTCAGTCACCTAATAAACACCATAATCTAAAAGTCAGTTGGAATTCAATCAGATTTAAATTAGATTCATCACCCTCTTCCCAACCTGTGTTTCTCTATCATTGGTGAAACGCCTATCCACCCACTCCCTCACTAACAATCTCAGGATGATCTTTAATGTTTCTCTTACACTTATCCATCTGCTTGTCTAAAAAATCTTTAAGTTTTGCAGATTTTATACCTTAAATAGTTTGAATATATGGTCTCTTATTCATAGCCACAAATACTATCTTAATTAAAGCCTTTGTTATGTTACACTGGAACCACTGTAATGACCTGATTACTATCCCACTTTATTTTCACTCTATTCATATTTATTCGCCATCAACCCACAACAGGCATAGAGAAATATTAAAGCCATAAAATTGAGTAGACACTCTTAATTTAAAACACTGTTTTTTTTTTCCAGTTGCCCATAAAATAAGATCCAAATTCATTAAAATGGAAAATGGACTTCCCCAAGGTCTGACTTCTATGTCCTTCTCCAACTTCATCTTCAGAAATGACCAGTTTTGTTTGTCACAGCAATTCTAAATTGCTTGTATTTCCAAATATGTTTGAAGCAAGAGGGTAACAGAAAAGGATGACCATATTAGTAAGAGTAGCTGTCATAATCTAAGAATTTATGAGCAGTTTCCCTCATTCTGCTCCACCTTAACTTATATTCCAGGACTGCAGCAATGGGCTCAAGCATAGCAAGGATTGTAAGGACAGCACCGGACCAGGCAGTGTTTGGTTCTGCTGCACATAGGGTTGCTATGAGGCAGAGCTAATTCCGCAGCACCTGACAACAGCAGTATATGGAAGACCTTTTCCTCCACTGTTAGTCATTTTTTCCATTGTTTTAGTCATTGATATCTCCAGATAGTGCTTTTCAATCTGAATAACACTTGGAAAGATAATATTCAATTAGTTTAGCCTTGTTGTTATTAGGAATTGTCAGGTTGGCTTTGACTCATAGCAACCCTAAGTACCAAGAATGGAACACTGCCATTCTTGCACCATCCTCACAATCCTGGATGTGCTTGAGCCCAGCATTGTAGCCACTGTGTCAGTCATTGAAGGCCTTTCCCTTTTTCACTGAGCCTCTACTTTACTAAGAATGATAACTTTTTCCAGGATATGGTTGCTAATGACAACATGACCAAAGTAGGTAAAACGAAGTCTGGTCATTCTTGCTTCCAAGGAGCATTGAGGCTGCACTTCTTTCAGGACAGATTTATTTGTCCTTTTGGCAGTCCATGGAATTTTGGTTTTGGTATTTTCAGTACCCTTCACCAACACCACAATTCAAAGGGCACTCTTCTTCAGTTTTCCTTATTCATTGTCCAGCTTTCACATGCAGTTGAAAATACCATAGCTTAAGTTGTTGTTCTTAGGTGCTGATGAATTGGCTCCTACTCATAGTGACGCCGTTTACAATAGAACAAAATACTGCCTGATGCTACACCATCCTCATTATCCTTGCTTTTCTTGAGCCTATCATTGCAACCAAGGTGTGAATCTATCTTGTTGAGGATCTTTCCCTTTTTTATTGACCCGCTACTTTACCAAGCATGATATCCTTCTCCAGGGAATGGTCATTTCTAACAATATGACCAGAGTAGGTGAGAAAGTCTGGCCATGTTTGCTTTCAAGTAGCATTACAGCTCCATTTCTACTGTTGTTGTTGTTGTTATGTGCCATCGAGTCGGTCCCTATTCATAGCGACCCCTCCTTGGGTTTCCTAGGTGGTATCTCTACAGAAGTAGATTGCCTACCCTTCCTTCTGAGGACTGGCTGGTGGGTTTGAACCACCAGTCTTCTGGTTAGCAGTCAAGTGCCTTAGGCACTATGCTACCAGAGTTTCCCAACTTCTACTAGGTAAGATTTTTTTCATCTTTTGGAAGTCCATGGTATTTTCAGTATTCTTTGCCACCATCACAATTCTAAAGCATCAACTCTTCTTTGGCCTTCCTTATTCATTATCCAGCTTTCACATGCATAAAACAAAAAATCCAAACTCACTGACTTGGAGTCGGATCTGACTCATAGTGATATTTCCTTGGGTTTCCAAGGCAGAATCACTATGGAAGTAGATTGCCCAACCTTCCTTCCGAGGAGTGGCTTGTGGGTTTGAACAACTAATCCTTTGGTTAGCAGTCAAATGCCTTAGGCACTATGCCACCAGAGATGACTGAAAATACCATGGCTTTGGTCAAGGTCTTCAAAGTGATATTTTTTCCCTTCAACACTTTAAAGAGGTATTTTGCAGCATATTTGGCCAGTGCAAGATAATGTCTGATTTCTTCACTGCTGCTTACATGGGTGTTGATTGTGGATCCAAGTAAAATGAAATCTCTGACAACTTCAATCTTTCTCCATTAATTATGATAATGCTTATTGGTCAATTGTGAGGACTTTCATTTTCTTTATATTGAGGTGTAATCCAGACTGAAGACTGTAATCTTTGATCTTCATCAGTAAGTCATCTTCTGTTTGAGCAAGCAATGTTGTGTCATCTGCATATAGCAGGCTGTTAATGAGTCTTTCTCCAATCCTGATACTGCATTCTTTTTCATATAGTCTAGCTTCTCAGATTATTTGCTCAACATACAGATTGAATGATTATGGTGAAAGGATAGAACCGACACACACCCTTCCTGATTTTAAACCATGCAACATACCCCTTGTTCTGTTCGAATGACAGCCTTTTAGTCTATGTACAGGTTCATCATGAGCACAATTAAGTGTTTTGGATTCCCATTTTTCTCAATGTCATCCATAATTTATTATGATCCACACAGTTGAAGGTCTTTTGCATAGTCAATGTAACACAGGTAAACATCTTTTTGGTATTCTTTACTTTCAGCTGAGATCCATCTGACATCAGCAATAATATCTCACTTTCCATGTGCTCTTCTGAATCCAGTTTGAATTTCTGTATGTTCTCTGTCAGTGTAGTGCTGCAAACATTTTTAAATTATCTTTAGCAAAATGTTACATGTGTGTGATACTAATGATATTGTTTGGTAATTCGTACATTCTTTTGGATCATCTTTCTTTGGAATGGGCACAAATATCAATCTTTTCCAGTCAGCTGCCTTCCAAATTTCTTGGCATAAAGGAGTAAACACCTCTAGTGCTATATCCATGTGTTGAAACATCCATGGGTATTCCTTCACTTCCTGGAGCATTGTTTTTCTCCAGTTCCTTTAGTGCAGCTTGGATTTCTTCCATCAATACTATTGGTTCTTGATCATATGCTACCCCCTGAAATAGCTGAACATCAACCAGTTCTTTTTGGTACAGTGACTCTGTGTATTTCTGCCATCTTCTTTTGATGTTTGTTGTATCACTCAATATTTTGGCCATAGAATCCTTCAATATTGCAACATGAGGCTTCATTTTTAGTTGAGAAATGTTGAGCATGTTCTTCCCTTTTGGTTTTCTAACTCCAGGACTTTACACATTTCATATTAATACACTACTTTGTCTTCTCTAGCCACCCTTTGAAATATTCTCTTCAGCTTCTTTATTTCATCATTTCTTCCATTAATAATCAGAAAGGGAAATGTACAAAATATGAGTCCAGGAAAATCAGAAGTTGTCAAAAATAAATGGAGTGCATAAAGATTGATATCCTAGGCATTAATGAGCTGAAATGGACTGGTTTTGGCCATTTTGAATGAAACAATCATATAATGAATGGAATGACAAATTGAAGAGGAATGGCATGGAATTTATCTTCATGAAGGATATTTCAAGATCTATCCTGAAGTACAGTGATGTCAGTGATAGGATAATATCCATATGCCTACAAGGAAGACCACTTAATGCTGTTATTACTCAAATTTACACACCAAACACTAAAGCCAGAGATGAAAAAATTAAAGATTTCTACCAAATTTTGCAATCTGAAATTGACCAAATATGCAATCAAGATGTACTGAAAATTACGGGTGATTGAAATGCAAAAGTTGTAAACAAAGAAGAATTCTCAAAGAATTCTTTGAATTCTCTTATTAGCTGGAAAATAAGGCCTTGGTGATAGAAATGAAGCTAGGGATCACATGATAGCATTTTGCAAGAATGACTTATTCATTGTAAGTATTTTTTTTCAACAACCTGAACTGTGAATATACACATGGACCTTGTTAGATGGAATACACAGGAATCAGATTGACTACATTTATGGAAAGAGGTGATGGAGAAGCTTAATATCATCAGAACAAGGCCAAGAGCTAACTGTAGAACACGTCATCAATTTCTCATACACAAGTTCAAGATGAAGCTGAAGAAAATTAAAAGAAGTCCATAGGAACCAAAATACTACCTTGATTACATCCCACCTGAGTCTAAAGACCATCTGAAGAATAGATTTGAGGAACTGAACACCAAAGACCAAAAAGCAGACAAGTTCTGGATGACATCAAGCACATCCTACATAATGAAAGCAAATGGTCATTAGAAAGATAGGAAAGGAAGAAAAGACTATAATGGATGTCAGAAGAGGCTCTGAAACTTGTTTTTGAACATAAAGTAGCTAAAGCAAATGGAAGAAATTATTACTTTATCCTTAGAAAGAATAAATTAGTCTGTTGTGCTAAGGCTGTAGGTCTACATGCCTAAGGTAAAGTGTAATCATCATATGGGAGACTTTTCAAATTGCACATTTCCTTCTGCCCATCACTTCTTGAGTAGGTTCTACCTCCAGAGAAACCTCACAGTCTCTGTGTAGGATCCCTGCTACTGATGGATATTCATTGGTGTACACATGGGTGATGAGGCAAAAGAAGAGAGATGAGAATTGTGTGGGGTGATTGGGTCCCTAAAGAAAATCAAGAAGAATAATAGTAAAATAAAAGTCTGGAAATTTAGAAAAACAACTTTTCCACCTCACAGTTTCACTCAGGACTAGCCATAACCCAAGGAGTACATTCTAAGAGTTGTTGTTAGATGTCGTCAAGTCAGTTATAAATCATAGTGATACGATGCACAATGGAATGAAATACTGCCCAGTCCTGTGCTATTCTCACAATCATTTACTGAGTTTGAGCCCATTATTGAAGTCACTGTGTCAATCCATTTTACTGAAGGTCTTCACCTTTTTCTCTGACCCTTCACTTTACCATGTCCCTCCAGATAACGTGACCAATGTACAAGAGACAAAGTGTTGTCATCCTCTCTTCTAAGGAACATTCTGGCTGTACTTCTTCCAAGACAGTTTGCTCATTCTTATGGCAATCTGTAGCATGGTCAATATTTTTCTCCAACACCATAATTCAAATGAATGAACTCTTCTTCCATCTTCCTCATTCATTGTCTAGCTTTCCCATGCATATGAGGCAATTGAAAATACCACAGCTTGGCTTAGGCTCACCTAGGACTTCAAAGTGACATCTTTGCTCCTTAGCACTTTAAAGAGGTCTTTTGCAGCAGATTTGCACAGTGAAATACAAAATCTGATTTAAGATTGGGCAATCTAATTCTGCAGTGATACTGCCTTGGAAACCCAAGGAGGGGTTGCTATGAGTTGGATCTGACTCAATGACATTTAGTTAGTTAGTTAGTTTGTTTTTTGGTTTGCTTCCATGAATATGCTTTCATTTTAAGTAAAATGAAATCCCTGAAAACTTCAATCTTTTCTTTTTTATCATAACATTGCTTATTGGTACAGTTGTGAGGAATTTTCTTTTCTTTTTGTTGAGATGTAATTCATACTGAAGACTGTACATTCATCATAATCTATAGATGAACTATTATAATTAATATGTGAAGGGCAATATAAAAAGTAATTTTGCTTTACAAAACAACAATTAAACATTAGAAATAAAGAGAAATATTAATGAAATTATGCTTTAATTACAATAGCATCAAAATCAATAAAATGCTTAGGAGTAAATATAACAAACAGTGTACAATATCATACTCAGAACATTTCCTCATTCTCCTTACTCTTTTATTTTAGCACTAGAGTCAGGTCCGACTCCATGGTACATAACAACAACAACAACAACAACTGTATGTTCAACCTACTTATTGATCTCTATGTCTGCAAACTTGCATCTTTTCAACCTTTTTTTGTCTTACTGGCTTAATTCACATAATTTCCTCAGATTTAGGTCTCAGTGTACTACTTAACTCTTAGGTATCATCTCACTCATCCATAGTAGTTTTACTCTGTCCTAGTGTTTCTACATGAGTCAGAATTGACTCAACGACAAGAAGTTTGGTTTTTGGTTTTGGAACTCATGCACTGAAAGTTTCAATTTCAATGTTTACTATTTTTCAAGCCTACTTAGTAATTTTTTAATGTATCTGATTCATAAATTTGAAAGAATGAATAGGACTTAACCTATAAAGGGGGGAGGGGTAAAGTATTTTTACACAAATAACACATACCTTCTAGATTTGTTTGCCAACTGCTTCCTTCTAAGGGGTTGTTGTTGGTGGTGGTATTTTCATAAGCATGTTTATGCCAGTTTATTTAACATATTGCTGTAAAAAGTTAGCATAGTGCATTTATAAAAATATTTCCTGGGGGAAGGGAGGGTTGGTAAACATAGAAGATGACTATTATTTGCATGAAAATATGGTAATCCTGTATTATTATGGTTGTTGGGTTCCATTGAGTTGATTCCAACCCATAGCAACCCTATGTACAACAAAACGAAATGCTGCCTGGTCCTGTGCCATCTTCACAATCTTTGCCATGCTTAAGCCCATTGTTGCAACCATTGTGTCACTCCATCTCAATGAGGGTCTTTCTATTTTTCTCTGATGCTCCACCTTACCAAGCATTGGTCTCTTCTGACCACATGGTCAAACTAGGTGAGATGCAGTCAGGCTAGTCTTGCTTCTATGGAACATTCCAGCTACACTTCTTCAAGGATATATTTGTTCTTCTGGCAGTCCATAGTATTTTCATTATTCTTTGTCAACAGCACAATTCAAAGGCATCGATTCTTCTTCAGTCTTCTTTATTCATTGTCCCGCTTTCACATATATATATGATGTGATTGAAAACACCATAACTTGTGTTATGTGCACCTTAGTCTTCAAAGTGATATCTGACAACTTTGCTCTTCAATACTTTAAAGAGGTCTTTTGCAGCAGATTTTCCCCATGCGATATGATGTCTCCTTTCTTGACTGCTACTTCCATGAATGTTGATTGTGGATAGAAGTAAAATGAAATCTTTAACAGCTTCAGTCTTTTCTCCATTTGTCATGATGTTGTTTATTGGTCCAGTTGTGAGGATTTTTTTCTTTTCTTTATGTTAAGGTGTAATCCATACTGAAGACTGTTTCCTTTGCTCTTCATCAAAAAATGCATTAAGTTCCCTTTACTTTCAGCAAGCAAGGTGTGTCATCTACATATTGCAGGTTGGTAATAAGTCTTCCTCCAATTCTGATTCTCCATTCTTCTTCATATAGTCCAGCTTCTCAGATTATTTGCTCAGCATACAGCTTGAATAATATGGTAAAAGGGAACAACCCTGATGCAAGCCTTTCCTGATTTTAAACTATGCAGTATCCCCTTGTTATGTTTGAATGACAGACTTTTGGTCTATGTACAAGTTCCTCATGAATGCAATTAACTGTTCTGGAATTCCTTTGTAATGTTATACATAATTTGTTATGACCCATAGAGTCAAATGCCTTTGCAGAGTCAATAAAATGCACATAAACATCTTTATGGTAGTCTTTGCTATCAGCCAAGATCCGTCTGATACCAGCAATGATATTCCTCATTTCACATCCTCTCCTGAATCCAGCTTGTATTCCAGTAAGTTTCCTGTCAATATACTGCTGTAACAGTTTTTGAATTATCTTCAGCAAAATTTTACTTGCATGTGATATTAATGACATTGTTTGTAATTTCCACATTCTTTAGGATCACCTTTCTTTGGAATGGGCACAAATATCAATCTGTTCCAGTCAGTTGTCCATGTAGCTGTCTTCCAAATTTCTTGGCATAAAGAGAGCACTTTAAGTGCTGTATCCATTTGTTGAAACATCTATGGGTATTCCATCACTTCCTGGAGCCTTGTTTTTTTTGTCAATTCCTTCAGTGCAACTTGGACGTATTCCTTCAATACAGTTGGTTCTTGATCATATGCTACCTCCTGAAATGATTATACTTCAACCAATTCTTTTTGGTACTGTGACTCTGTGTATTCCTTCCATCTTTTGATGTTTCCTGCTTTGTTCACCACCACTCATATGTCAGTTTGTCATACTGCCGTGGCTTACATGCCACTGTAAGACTAGAGGATATGCCACCAGTGTTTTGAATACCAGTAGGGTCACCCATAGTGGACATGTTTCTGCAGAGGTTCCAGACTAAGATAAACTTGGAAGAAGGATGATGCCATTCACTTCTGAAAGAACTGACCACTGAAAAGCTTGTGAATAGCAGTGAAACATTGTCTGATAATCATTTGTCAGGTGGAAAAATAAAATAATAACTTCTATCTACTGAGCACTTATTATGTGTCTGGGTGATTTCTTTAAAATATCTTCATGTAGACTTCAAAACAATTCTATGCATTAGATACAATTATCTGTAATTGTTACGTAATAGATTAGGTTCAAGGTTAAATAACATGCAGTTCAATTTTATAGCAATTCATTGGAAAAATTGGAAAGTATGCTCTAAAACCTTTGTCACTCCTAGGACACATGATTCCCTAGAGTAACCAGAACTGACTTTGCTCATCAGGAGAGTTTGGTAATGCATAATGAGGTTATCCCAAAGTAGTTATACAGTTGGCTAATCTACATAGCTCTGCTGTGGTTTTAACTCTGTTACTAGAATTCTTCAGGCCAGGAGGGCTTAAGACTACTGCTGTTTTGTCAAGATTGACACCAAATTAACTTCTCCTTATCATCTTAACCTAGCACTGATAAGGATTTAACAAGAGCAGCAAAATAAAGAACTTAGCATTTATTAGCATTCACTCTAAATGTGTTCCTTCATATTTCTCTACAGGTGGGATTTGTCAGGCTCATAAATATTTATTTACTTTTTAATTTAAAAACTTCCTCACTTCAAAATCATATAACTTATTTCATTTTGTGATCATGATTTGGATAAGATAATAATTTATTTTTCTGAAGTTCAATGATTATGTACTACAAGTTATATCTCAATTATAGGCCCAGAAGAATTTTATTTTCTGTAACTGAAATACTGCAAAATTGATATTTAATTTTCCCTATTGCTGGATACATAGTTGTTTTGTTTTGTTTTTCCCCTAATTAATACATATTCAAATTTTTCAGTTGTCCCTAGTGTCATTAAAAAAAAAAAAAGATGTAATTAAAGGTAATATTACTTACCCTCTCTTTCATGGCATTGACTTTCTTTTTTTTAAAATACATTTTACTGAAATATAATTTATGTACAGTGAAATACATAAAACTAAAGTGGCATGGGTTGATGCATTTTTTTTTTTTCAGTGTTCCCTCCCCTCCTCTCCCACCCCTGGTAACTAACAAAGAAAGTTTCCTTCCATATATAAACCTTTCCTTGACTTTTTATAATAACGGAGTAATACAATATTTGTCCTTCTGTGATTGACTTATTTCACTCAGCATTATATCCTCCAAGTTCATGTATGTTATGTGGTGTTTTGCAGATTCCATATTATTCTTTAGTGTTGCATAGTATTCCATTGTGTGTATGTACCATGGTTTGGTTATCCATTCTTCAGTTGATGGACACCTAGGTTGTTTCCATCTTTTTGTTACTGTGACATTGACTTTTTGGTCAATTACTTTGTAAATAATTTTGATCAATATGATCTTTTCTTTGGAACATTGTTTAACATGTTCTCTGTCCCTTATGTTTTACTACACTGAAAGATAAATCAATGACTTCATTGGATTCTTTGCATAATTGGATACTTAGGTGATGCTGTATACATTATGTTACCCTCATCAAGAAGCACAGAATGTCTGCAGTTCTCAATTGTTTATTGATTGTGTTGTTGTTACTAGTTGCTGTTGAGCCAATTTCAGCTCACAGAGACTCCATGTATGGAGAGAGTAGTGTAGTCCGTGGAGTTTTCAAGGCTGTGATAGTTCAGAAGCAGATCACCAGGCCTTACTCCCAAGAGCCTCTTGGTAGATTTGAACCCCAAACTTTCAGTTAGCAGTTAAGCACTTAACCATTTCCACTACCCAGAGATTCTTTCTAATTATAAATGGTTCTAAATTTCATCACTGGCAACAGCCTCATTTCTTCATTTCAAAGTTGCATTTCTGTCCTTGCAAATCTCTGTGAATTGATAGTTGGTCATGATGGTAATATTTTATTTCCCATCAACCTTTCATCTAACAATTTTTAGTATTCTCTGATGATTCTTATTGGAACCAAATATTTCATTGAGTAAATTGAAGTTTTTATGAATGGTTTTTATTGTTTTGATATGTAAGTAGGTAAACAGTAAATATCCCACTGAAATCTTAGAGAAGATCCAGCACATAACTGATACACTTAATGTCTTTGGGTGGCTTGTGATTTGGAATCGATTCCTTTAATACTTAAATGGCTCTCAAGCATGACTACACTGCCCTTTCAGTTGATTAAACTATGTTAAAGTTGAAGTTAAAGGAGCATCCAGTTGTCATTTTCCAGATACTAAGTGGCTCTAGCAATAACCTGGAAGTAAGTCAATTAATCATAAGCCTGTCAAGTGGAATTATTTATAGAGCTTGTTTATCAAAGTAGACTATAAAAGAATGAAGTCAAAAAGAGTGTGGAAAAACTAGTCTAAAGAAAGCAAGAGATTTTTTGTGTGTGTGTGTGCTAATTCTTCTAGATTAGATTTAGAATAGGCTTTAACTGGATCACAGAAAAATGAGAAATACTAAAAAAGCTTTAAGGTGGCTTATTTTTTTAAAAAAATATTTCGTAATAAATTAGTTCCCAAATGTTCTTTTTAAATAGAAGCAGCATTTCTGTCTGGAACTCTTATTTAAACCTTATCTTTGCTTTGCAGCTGCACCTGGGAAGAAGGAAGAGAAAACAACCAAGGCAGTGGAGCAAGGTAAAAAAAAATGAAGGAGGTTTTCCTTTAGAAAGACAACAACATGAGGAGGAAAGCACTGGATTCAGACAGGAGGAAGACAATAACCTTTAAATCTCTTGCTCTACATCACTGGCCTTGATTGTTTTCCTATGCCAGGGAGAATGTGAGGCAACAATCTGGGTTTGCCTTTCTTTTGTGTAACTAAAACTTTGAGCATAAGCTCAGAACAGGAACTTTAAACTGCGTACTTACGTCAGGAGAAATGCTGAATAATGTTGAGGATAATAAGGAAATGATGCTGGGCCACTCTAGTAGATATATTTTTGTTTCTCTTGTAGTTTATCACTACCTAACTAATCACAATTTGATGGATAAAAATGAACCAGTTGGACTTAGACAAAATAATTTCCACTGTTTGAAAATGAAATGTACTAAATGTAATTAAAAACAAACACACAAAACAACAATCACAAAATTATTGGGGTTCATATGGTGACTTCAGCTATTGATTCTCCCAAGAGAATATATCAACATTAACAATCAGGATGCTACAAACTAGTTATATATTTTATTTTCATTTATGTAGCTTTGTAATAAATATACCACTCTAAGAAGTGCTTGAGACAAATGCTAAAGTACATTAGACAAAACGTTTGAAGCATTGTTGCACCCTCTGAGACCGATCAAACAGTGCTAATAATTTTAATTACCTACCCCCACTTTTTTTGCTGACATCTTTTATAAACTGGGAAAAATCAGAACTAGTAATATTTTTTTCAAGAATGAACTCAACATACTTTCTCTACTTAAATGCAGTTAAACTCCTAACATCAGAAATTTCAAATTTACGTAATAAAATCGAGAAAAATCCTCAATCTCTCGTATTTTCAGCTAAGTAATAAGGTTAGGATTAGTTAAGTATAGAGATGGTAGAGGATTTTCAACTGCCACCGCAGGCTTTCAAAATATTATAATACTATAATCGCACTGGGAAACTTGCTAATTCATTTTGCCTTCAGTAGATTTCTTGAATTTGAAAGGAGTACTTTATCCTCCTTTATCAAGAAAAATGGCTGTATTTTAGTCTCTGAATTATAAAGAACAGGGGTAGAAGCAATGGAGCTGAATTTCAGCTCCCTCACTCAGGCAAGGCTCTGAGTCTTTCCTTTGGTGGGGAAAACAAATTTCTACCTCTCTTGCCATTTTAAGATGTGGAGCCCCAGTGAGAACACATAAGTAAAAGCATTTGAAAAGTGACAAATTCCTATATAAGCACATGATATTTACTCTTTCCTATAATGTCAGTTTCACTTCAGGTGAGATAAACTATCAAAGCTTCTTTGATTTCACTGAGCTCCATAGTTTTTCCCCTCTAATATAAAGATGTTTATTACTTGTCTTGTAACACTACTAGATTGCTTTTATAGTCATGCGTACTAAGAGAATATTGACTAGAATATAAAATGACCATGCTAATAATGTACCTAACAGGCTTGCATGGTGGTATCAGTTTTATAGATCGAATAATAATTCTTTAAGTGGACAGGAGACTGGAAAGATTTCAGGAGATGTGAACTTACTCAAATGATTTTATAATTCTTTTTTATTAGAAATACTTTGTGTATCAAAATTAAGGCATTCTTTAAATAGGTCTTTGTTGACTTAGTAAATCCTTTCAGTTTTAAATATGCTAAAGCAATGGTTTCATATTCTTCCAACTTAAAAATCATAGGAAATAGAGTATTCAGATATCTTGCATATTTTGCAATAGTATATTTATGATTAATCTGGAAGGAATGTGATCACTAATAATTGATGTGGAAAGTAGATATTTTATGATTTTAAGAAAACAGGATTTAAATGACAATAAATCACAAATAATGACATTTTACAGAATTCATCATAGTATTTTAATATTTATTTATAATATGATGGTTTCAGACTATTGTGTAATCTTCTTCCTTAGTTATGTAGCTGCTAGCTATTTTCAAAAGTATATATAATATAAAACTAGTTCATAATGCATTGAAATACAATTAGTCTTAAGGAGTTATTTATTCAGTCATTTAACCTTGTGGGCATGTATGATGAACAGTATAATTTTCATAATTCTTAATAGTTTTCCAATATACTTTGTGATCTAGGTGTAATTATGTATATTTGAACCCTTGGACTTAGTCTACATTATAATTGTACTTGGAAACATTGATTAATCTGAACTTTACATAGGGAAAATTCATATAGTGAAAGGTGGAATGAATTCTATGTTAACATAATTTAGTAAACTAGTGTTGTTGTTTTTGTTATGTGCCATCGAGTCAGACCCGACTCACAGCGACCCCTCCTTGGGTTTCTGAGGCAGTATCACTATGGAAGTAGATTGCCCAACCTTCCTTTTGAGGAGTGGCTAGTGAGTTTGAACCGCCAGCCTTCTGGTTAGCAGTCCAGTGCCTTAGGCACTACAGGAGACCTAATATAATGTAAAAAGTAAACTTAGTTCATCTAACTACCATAAAAATTGTTTAATATCATTCTATTTTACCTCTAATTTATGATGAAACGTGTGTTGTTCTATTATTTTCTTGTGAAGACAATAAATTAACTGAACTCCAGTTTTGAGTAGTAGGAAACCCTCAAACCCTTTCACCTAAAACATACACATGCACATACACACATACATCACAAACTGCCCTTCTGTTTAGAAAGTAATTACTTAGAAGTATCAAGGGATAAAGGAGCACAGGTGGCACAATGGTTAAGCATTACTGCTGACAGAAAGATTGGTGGTTCAAACCCACAGCAGCTCTGCAGAAGAAAAGACCTAACGATTACCTCTCATAAGATTGCAGCCTAGGAAACCATATGGAACAGTTCTACTCTGTCCTACAAGGTCCTTATGGGTCGAAATTAATTTGAAGGCACAGGACAAGAACAATAGTGAGGAGATAAGCAATTGTCATAATAAACACTTTTCACAAAAAATGTTCTGTGTTTATAGTGAGAAGTCAGGAATGTGAAAAATAAAAAAGTTACCACAAGTTCTGCCCTATGAGGATTAATTATATATTTTAAAATCCTACATTTTATTTAGAAATAATAAAATGCATTTCATTAAGCTTAATTTGCTCATTTGCTAATAGTTAATTTCTCATATTTAATTGTAGTTGTGTGTTTTCCTCCTTGGAATTACTTTTCAAATTTGACCCTCCTAAATCTCACTTTCTCTTTCTTTCTCCTCCAGTGAAAAATCTTTATTGTATTAAGCTTGTTACTAGCCAGGTGGGACAAAGCAATCACACTAAGAAAGCAAAGCAGTCAGAAGCTTGTTACTTACTGGGGCAGAGAAGGAAGAGACCAGTAAAAACAACTACCTTTAAAGATCTAACTTCCTGTTACAGGTCCTAGAAGCTTCCCAGTTTTAATTTCCCTTTATCAAAGCAACTTAAGTCCAACAGTGGAAAAGTGAAGGAAACAAGTACAACTAAATCATTTACAAATCATCTTTCTTTTTCTTTCTCTCTTCACATCTCACTTGAGACCTTCTATAAATTTAAGATTATCTTCTAAGAGCCTGTGACAGGGTCGGTTTATGATACATGTTCAATAAATATTTATGGGGTGAATGAAAAGCTGTAGGAATTGTTGAGAAAGGAAAACTAAGTGATTTAGATTTCAGTGAACTTCAGTGCCTTTAAATATTACATTACAACTGGAAAATCAGATTTCCAATAGTGAAGATTAGCAAAGATTTCAGGAACCAGAATATAAATTAATAAGTTATTTCTCTACCCTCATTATAAAGTGGAATTTTTAAAGGGAAATGTATAATTAAATACACACTATTCACTAGTTCTATCATTCTCGTTATGATAATTATAAATGGTATGCTTACCTAAAACTGCCTATGGTGACATAAATAGCCATCATATGGACAAAGATATTCAAAAATTTTAATTTTATCTATTGTAATTATTACATTGTGAATAAAAAATGAACCTTAAAATAAAAAAAAAGTTAAACAATTAGCTAATTAGGCCAATATAACATGTGTCAAAATTTAGAAAAGTTAGGCCTTATCCTCTGTTTTCATATGTTTACAATTAAAGAGCTAAACTAGATGAATTCTAATGTTCCTTCCAAATGTAAGACTTTTCTATTCATGTAAGTATATAATGGTGTGCTCCTTCCTTTGGAATACAGAGGCTTTTTCCTGGAGAAAGGCTGATCTAATGGGAGTTTCATTTCTAGGATTTTAAGATCTAAATGCTAATAAAAAGTACACGTTAAAAACTTGAATATTAATGGATACTTCAGTATTCCAAATACAGGCTGAAAGTTGTATTATAAAAATATTATAGTTTGTCAATCACCATTTTAATAATATAAATCACTTCAAAGCCAGTTAAGTATCTCCCAGAAGATTGAAAACTGCCATAGTTTATTGTACATGCATAAAGATAGTCATAATATGCTGACAGAAAAACCTCTGTGGAAAGAGATTTATATAGAATTTGAACTAACATTAATCACCTGGAATAGATGTGAATACAATAATTAGTCATTTTACTAAAAGTAAAATTGAAGCAAAGTGATCATAAATGTTCCAATTCAGTTCACTTAATGTATTAAAAAAATCCTTTTACCTTAATTTAAGCAATGCTTCTGAATTCATAAACAAGCTAATTTGTGTCCACCTATGGAGTTTCTGTCTTCTTTTGCCTTTGATGCTACTCTGTAAACAATGGTGCCCTACATAATTGTATCCATGCTTTAAATTGTTGCAAGAACAGGTAAAACACAAATGCTATTACATGTTTTGTATATTTGTCACTGTCCTCATCCACCTTATCAGTCTTCTGTTCTATCTGCATGCTCTGGTCTGTTTGAATTTTATGCTTTGTACTGATTGTAGATTTATCCCATACTTTCAAGTGAATGTTAATAATATCTAAGAGTAATGATTTCCCTGACAGAAGCTTATTTATTTGAAAAATGAATGTTTCTATTTCTTGGTCTGTCAAAGTTATTTAAAGAGAGAGAGAGAGAAAGAGAGAGAGAAATAATTTTACATTTAAAGTCAATGGAATAAAACTGTAGTTTAATATTATTTAAAATGTATTTAAATATTTGCTAATTATGTGACTATTTGCACATGCTGTTGACTCTCAATAAATGTTAAATGATAATAACAATACTATTGATTCTTGTGAATTCAAAAATTTTTGACACTATTTTGTGCTTTGGTTGTTTAATATTTATTGAGCGCCCACAACAGACTAGGCGCTGGGGAATGGGCGTGATGGGTGTGAAGTGGTCTCCAGAGAGAAAATGGTCTACACATAGAGGCTATGCCACACATGTGAAATGGACACACTTAACTTGCTTGTGTGTTTTCAAAAGTTCCTTTTGAAGTTCTCCACTGTCTCATTTACCCACATAACACACTTCACTTCTTATTACTCTTTTATTTAATCTTTTTAAAATTATTTATTCTCACAATTACTTTATCTCCTTTTCTTCTCATCTTCTTCCTCTCCTCTCCACCCCCACTGTTGAATAAATAAACAAATCTAAATGCTACCCATCACAGCAGAAAAATAGAAAAATACTTTTTCAAAGTATTTCTTACATTGATTTCATGCAGAGTACCATCTTCTGCCACACAATATTTGCTTCATTTGATTCAAATTTTCATTGGTAAGAATTCCTTTCATCACTGATATTTCAGCTAGTAAAAGGGCAATGTGTGTCATAAATGCTGGTGTGATTTGGAGGCAACACATTCATTAATGTGGTACATTTATCCTAAAAATAGAAGCTTCTTTGCTATTAATGGTCCATTCTCTCTAATAAGCTAATGTGTCACATATTTACCATCATCGTATGTAAGTAATGGTAGTTCCTAATTTTTTGCTTCCATTCAGATATTTTGCCTTTCAATTGTCATGAAACTGGGCCACTCTTCTTCTTGTATGTTCTCTATGTCCATCTCTTTTCTCCCTTTTCTCAGAAACTCTAGGAATTTTGTAGTAAAGCACAAAAAATGTAATGAGATTCCCCAGGAATGCCCCCTGTACTTCATTTGGGATCCTCACACCTACTAACAAGTAACATCAACAATTCTCATGTCAGAGGATCTGGTGAGCAGATGGGACTAGAATAGAATGACAACATCTGGAATATTTAGTGGTAAAATTAATCAGCCCATACCAAACCAGTTGCCATCGAGTGGATTTCACCACTGGGAGGATTTGAACCACCAACCTTTTGGTTAATAGCTGAGTGCTTACCTGTTTGTGGCACCTAGGCTCTCCATTGGCACAATTAGTTGCACCTAAATTTTAAAAAGTACATCTCAGGAGAATTGATTTCCTGCTAAATTGAGTTGAATACTCAATTAAATGACATGAAGATTATCTAAATGTAAATTTATCTGTTGTTTCAGTTTGGGACTCTTCCAAAACAAAATGGCAGTAGTGGCTTTCTATATATTGTCAGTTCTTCTGGGTGTATCATATTTCGTTTAAACAAAACTGTTAATTACACTCATAGAGTAGTAGAAATAAATTTGGATTTAGGATCTTTATAACTTCTCACAACCGGAAAGATACGATTTAAAATTCCTGAGCAGAATAGTATAGGCTCCTTCACCACCAAACCTCATTGTAACTCTCTAGTGTTGACTCACTGCTTCTCTTGCAGCTTTCACATATCATGGCTTGCTCATGTTGTTGCTTATGTCTGGGATGCCTTCTACTCCTTCTTTGATGGAAAATATGTATACAGTTACAAAATCCATAAAAAATTCTAGCCCTTCTGTGAAACCTCTTATTCAATCAGGTAGAGATTGTCAGTCTTTCCACAGAGGGGACAAAGCCCTGAATATATACCTTTAACTCCATACTTTATGACTGTGTCCCAATATTGATTACACTCCAGGCTAGCATCCTAGTGTTTCCAGCTTCTAGCATACAAGAGACACACAATAAATGTGCATTGAATGGATCAAGTTTCTATTTTAAAAATACAAAAACAGAACTTTTACAAAAAAATATTATTTCAAAATGAAGAAACTTAAAAAGACCTGTAATTCTTGTCCTATAGGTGTGTCACTTTGTCACACTGGTAAGTTGAAAGGAAGATACGTCTGGGTTACTAAAATGGTATTAGCTTTTGTGTTACTACAATCAAATCCCTTTGCCTGTCTCAGATCTCAGCTTTCTTTTACACACACACACACATACACACACACATATATCTTGGGAGCTCTGGTAGCATAGTGCCTAAGGTACTTGGCTGCTAACCAGGAGGCTGGCGGTTCAAACCCACCAACCACTCCTCAGAAGGAAGGTTGGGCTATCTACTTCCATAGTGAAACTGCCTTGGAAACCCAAGGAGGGGTTGCTGAGTCTGGTCCGACTCGATGGCACATAACAACAACAACATATATATCTCCATCACAATGTTTAAAGCACTGCCAGAACAGAGATTTTTTTTTTTTTTTTTTTTAAGTGAATGGAAATCTGAAATAATTAAGCCAGTAAGTCAATTTTGAAGTACTTTCTAAAGACTCTATACCATGATTAAAGGGGCTTGGTGGTGCAATGATTAAGTGCTTGGCTGCTAACCAAAAGGTCACCAGTTTGAACCCATCAGTGTTTCCAGGTGACAAAAGACCTGGCGATCTACTACCATATGGATTTCAGTCTAGGACACTCTATGGGGCAGTTTTACTTTGTCGTATAAGGTTGCTATGAGTTGGAGACCTCTCAAGGCACAAATAATAATAACATTTCATACCATAATCAATAGAATAAGTTGCTGTCAAGTTAATCCCAACTCATGGCAACACCACATATTACAGAGTAAAACTGCACTCTGTAGGATTTTTATGGTTGTGACCTCTTAGAGGAACACTGCTAGGCCTTTTTTTCCAAGATGTTTCTGAGTAGGTTTGAACTATGAAACTTTTGTTTAATAGTCAAATGTTTAACTGTTGCATCACCCAAAGTCTCCATATTATATACATATATATATATATATATTTTAAATCATTACTTTTTTGAAGTAACTCAAGTTAAAATTTGTCTTATATTCAATTACATGTCTTAAAATTTCCATTATGTATCATTTCCTAAAATAAAAATGTCATGTCTGAACACTTAGACTGTAATAAGAATGATTCTTATGATCTCACATAAATATTTTATAGAAGAGGGTTTTAAATTAAGAAAAGAAATTCAATGGTAATATAGAATATGTATAATAAATAAGAGTTATAAAAATAAAAAATGCTATATCAAAAATAGATTATTAGATTTTACAGAAAAATAAAATATTTATATAAATATATGGGCAATATTACTCAACATTAAATAAATCCTTATCTAAAAATGCTTAAATAAAAAAACATGAAATGCTTTGCAAATGTTAACTTGAAATATGTATCATTTTCATGTTTTTTATCAAAATTCTCAAATATTGACAGTTTTATACTGTTCAAACTAATGTTTCATCTTGATGTCAATGAAAATTGTATAAATGATATTGGTGTAATCAAATTATTTATAGAGGAATATATGCTGTTCATTTATTTCTTGCTTCTTCCTCTCTCAAATGAGCACTTTTGAAAGAATAGTTTTAACAAACATTCATGTATTTGAATTTTAGACCAAAATCCAAATCTCAGATATTTTATCAAATGTCAGAGTCACATTGGTGATTCAGAAGCAGAGGCTGAGATTCAAGAATAAGTGATGTGTTTGATCCTTTCTGTTCACACTAATTTTCTCTGGATGTTCTCATTAATCCCTCCTCATAACTCTTGCATAAATCATTGAGTATAATGCCCCAGGGCTATACATGTCTGAGTCAGCAATACTCCTGGGGTTGGAGGGCCTTCAACAGAAGCAATATCTGTGGCTGTAACTGGGGCCACTGATTATTGTGAAGCATATAGAGTCATGGGAAGTAAGAAGAATAAGGAAAGTAATGCTATCTCACTATTATTGGGGATCAATAATTATTTTATACAACTGTCTTTGATTATCTTCTTTCATTCTCTCATGAAGACAATGTCAATATTCATGTGAAAAAGTATAAGAAGACCTCAATGTGCCAACATTAAACAGAACCTATTGCTGTCGAGTAGATTCCAACTCATGGCGACCCTATAGGACAGAGTAGAACTTCCTCATAGGGTTTCCAAGACAGTAAATCTTTAAGAAAGCAAACTGCCACATCTTTCTTCTGTGGAGAGGCTGATGACTTTGTGCTACTGAACTTTTGATTAGTCAACAAACATTTAACTATTGTGCCACAAGAGCACCTGACATCAATTATTGTAATTGTAGATTCTAGTTTATGTGGTTATCATCTGCAAGATTTCTATTTTGACACCTTAGCCAGGCTGGGACCGCAAAATTGGAAAGTAGTTACCTATGAAAGGTAATGATTATTAGACTTCTCTACAAAGACTAAAATATATTTTTTCCTCATAAAATAAGGTCAGGAGGAAATGTGACAAATTTATTAATTTATTCAACATAGAATTTTTGATCTTCTAGTTTGTGTCAGAGAATGTGGTCCCTGCTTCAGAAGTAGCATTTGGAAGCCTATGGCAGGCTGGCAGTTATGGAGAGCATTGATTTAATTTGCTGGTGCAGTTATGTTCACTGTACACATTTAGGGAGTGTACATAGTGCTACCTACTTTATAATCTACTTTCTGTCTACCGGAGGAGCACAGGGTAGCAACTGAACACTAACTTTGGAGTCTGCTGGTCTGTATTCAAATTTCTCAGTGAAATTTAGTAGCTTCAATGCTGGACAAATTATTTACTTCTCAGCTTAAGCTATCATATTTATAAACTGTACATAATTCTTACCTCTCTGCAGATTAGTGAGGACTAAAAGAGATTTTATGTAAAAGTACTTAACTATACAAAATAGCAGTTTATCATTACATGTGGATACAGGAATGATCAAGACCTAGCCATATTCTTAAGGAAACAATACTCTTGTAATATACTTTCTTCATTCAGACATGGCAACTTTGACATGTTAGGTTCAATATGATAACATGAGAAAAACATTCATGGCTAATAAAATTTTTTCTTGAGAAACAAAATCTTTTGACATGGATTTAGGGATCAGTAGCTCACTGTCAGTGGGAGCTCTGGTAGTGTAGTGCCTAAGGCAGTTGACTGCTAACCATAAGTTTGGTGGTTGAAACCCACCAGCCACTCCTCGGAAGGAAGGCTGGGTAATCTACTTTCGTAGTGTTACCACCTTGCAAACTCCAGGAGGGGTCACTATGTGTCGAGTCTGATTCAATGACACATAACAAAAACAACAGCTCGCTGTCACTAGGAGGTCCTATTCTATTCAGCTTCCAAACATTCAAATAGAAATTAAAATCATAAGTATCTAATTCCTTATCAAGTAAAGTAGTGCTTATTTTATTTGTGAAATCATTACACATTACTGATCTGTCTGAAAATGATGGGCATAGATAAACTAAGATGCACCTGACTGAGATAAATTCTAGAAATCCCATTATTAAAGTATAATAAGGACAAGAAAATCAAAGTATGTATGAAAAGTGTGTCCACTCTGCAATAAAGTTCACACACTGAAACTATCATAATTAAAAAGTTCAATCAGAATTTAATCAAGAACCAATGTATTTAGATGATTTTAGGAGAGATTGTCCAGTTAATGTAGTTCAAAAAACTATCCTACTGTAGGGAAACTGGTATCACTATGGAAATAGATTGTCCAACCTTCTTTCCAGGGAGTACCTGGTGGGTTTGAACCACCAGGCTTCTAGTTAGCAGTCAAATACCTTAGGCACTGTGTCACCAGAGCTCTCACTGTAGGGAAGAGCTTGTTAAAAAGACTAGAATACCAAGTCCATTGCACACGTTCTCTCATGGGAAATGCAGACTAAACATTAAAGAAGTTCTACAGCTGTTGGTTTTGAATTCTTATGCCATGCCCTATGTCAGTGTTTCAATATGCTAACATGGCCTAGCTTGACTAGCCTGCCACCTTGCTTCAGTAATTGATGGAAGTTCTTCAGAGGTGTATTTACAAAGCATTATGTAGGTATCTGCTTTCTTTTGAAACTCAGGAACTCTCGCCATTTTGTGATGATGATATAGCTTAACCTTCAGAAAACTATTTCATTCCCCTTATTTCTAATTCATTGAGAAATAATTGGCCATAGTCACCAAACATTGACAACACTGTTGAGATGTCATTCAAGCAAATTTTAAATTATGCTGTTTAGTTAGATTGTCTAGTCAGATATAAGGAATTATATATTTTGTAAAATTATATTACCTTTTAAGTAAAACATAAATATTAAATAAATGTAATGAGGGTTCCAAGGTTAAAAAACAGACAATGATAAATAAATATAATTAAATTTAAAGTTGTATAACTTAAGTATTTTTAATAAACATTTAGAAAAAAAGAATATTTTAAAATGGTAAAAGTATGTATGTCAAGTTCTCTAGTCCATAGAGTGAAGAATGATTAAATGTAACATTAAGACAAAAAGAAAGTTAAAGATGGCTTCCTGACCAAGTCATAGCTAATTATAAAGTTAATGTACAGCGTCCTGAATAAAATTAAACTCTGAGAACATCTTTTCAGAGTATTTAAAATTAGTATTATATAAAACACCAATATATTTTATTTCCCTTGACAGGAATCACAAGCAAATATTTTCAACCATTTAGATAACTTGAGAATGCTCAGCTTAGTAATTGTTTATACATTTTATGAGTTTGAAATAGGCAAATATCATAAAATAACTTTTCTAAAATATCCCTGGTAGCCTAAATTTATGTTCAAATGAACATAAACAATGACAGATACTTGTAAGGCATTCACATGTAAAATATTAAAACAATGTAGTAGCACTTTAGGAACAATACAGTATCACTCTAAAAAACAACATAGAGATGTTATGAAACAATTTTAACATTTTTGATACTGTGTAGTGAATCTTAGAAGTCATACATCAGGAAATTATTTTACATAATTGAGCTTACAGATTGGTCTATACATAAAATTCATTAAATTATTATTTCTATCAGAAAAGTCTAAAAACTTTCATATCTTGATCTTATTC
>NW_006922093.1:601989-612497 GCF_000298275.1 Orycteropus afer afer | reverse complement strand
CAGAAGATACAAATATCTATAACAAAAGTAAAGAAAGACAGTTTTGAAATGATATATCTAAGTTGTTCGGTAGAGATAGAGGAATGAAACAAAGATGCAGAAGTTTTGAGGTTGGTTCTTTAAACAGCCAGGATTCCTGAGCTGGCTGATTATTCTGCTTAAAAACAAAACAAAACAAAAACTGACACTGCCATCAAATTGCTTCCAACTCATAGCAACCCTACAGGACAGAGTACAACTGCCACAATGGGTTTCCAAGACTATAAATCTTCACAGAAGCAGACTTCCTCATTTTTGTCCCACAGAGAAGTGGATAGGTTCCAACCTCCAACTTTTTGGTCAGTAGCTGAATATCTTAACCACAATACCACCAGAGCTCCTTAATGCTTCCATTAGGATCTTTTAAACCTTCCAATTTCAGTGTCCTTTTAAGTGTAGGTATGCTTAGTATTGTTATCAGCCAAGGGTGCTCCCAAGAAATGTTTTTGTTAATGTTCTTATAAAATGTAAGTTGTGATAAACTGATACTAAACTTGCTTATTGTGAACAATGACTAATAAATAATAGCCAGATCAAAGCTGTTAGTAAGTATGGCTATTTCTTTCAGTTATACTTGAGCATTCATTGTTTAGGGCTCAAAATAATCAAGTGCTGAGAAAGCACTCTATTGATGATTGGCTCTAATACAAGATTGTCCATTATTTTTTTCCTGTTGTCTTGTCAGTTTCATGGGATGCTTTTTTTTTAAAAAAATTATTGTAAAAGAAAATGTTACTACCATTTTATATTCTACAAGATGGAGTTAGAAGAAAAAGCAAAATCTGTTTTGTATTTGTTATTCATGATTAGATATATTGAGGTTTCTCACTTAAAACAATTCTGGGGTGTAATACATGTTTTAATGTTTGGCCTCTATAGCTCTTTTAATTACAATCCATATATATTGTTTATTTTTAAACATCTGACAATATTTGTTGTTGTTAAGTGCTGTCAAGTCAGATGACAATATAGATCATCAAAATTTATAAAATTATAAAATGAATGGTATCAACAATACATGGACATCAATATAAGCAAATTACATGAAAATGGATATGAAACATGCAGGTAAAAAGTTATAAGCCAGGACATCAGTCTTTCTTTTTTATTTTGTATTATTAAGAAACCAATTTTTTAACTTTCTGGCATGTTTTACCTTTATAGACTTGGTTTATTCACTAGGTCAAGTCAATCTAGGTTAACAAAGCAAATAATATTTACTTGGGCATTCAAAAATTGTTACTACTTATACTGTTGTTGTTGTTGTTGTTGTTGTTGTTGTTGTTATATTCCATCGAGTCGGACCTGACTCACAGCGACCCCTCCTTGGGTTTCCGAGGCAATATCACTACGGAAGTAGATTACCTCATCTTCCTTCCAAGGAGTGGCTGGTGGCTTTGAACCGCCAGCCTTCTGGTAAGCAGTCAAGTGCCTTAGGCACTGCGCTACCATAGTCTCTGTTTACAAAGATTTTAGATTACTTTGCTTTTTGAATCTCCTACATATAATCTACACTTCACCTCTATTTCTAACTGGTTGCTGAACATTTCCTTTTGGATGTCTTGTTAACATATCAAACACAATACATTCAAAATAAATATAATATTTCTTCCAAACGCCAGTCTATCCTACATTTTATATGTCAGTTAATGGCAAATTATCCTTCTGTAAGCCAAGCAAGACCTGCAGCAGCAATTCTTTTTGGCTTTTATTGGATTTATGTTCTAAATCCAATTGTATCATTATGTGGACATTTTTCGACCAGTGAAATTCTACCCAATTTACAAATATAAACATAAATGACTTTTTATCTTAGTAAAATTCTTCCCCAATTTTAAAAGTAGAAATAATTATTTCTCTATTATCTAAATAACTCCACTAGAGAACTGATCACCTGTTGTTTCATGTACTGTTTTGATGTACAAACCAATCCAAAACTTAGTGGTCTAAAACAACAGCTGGTTCTATTTGCTCATGATATAGTGGAGTAAGAACTCAGCAGTATATTGGCTTGCAGCTCTTCCTCAGGTGTCTCATATAATTGCAGTCAAACATTGGTTTGGGCTTTAGTCATCTTAACTCATCAATTCCTGGATGTCCCAAATGTCACTCAGATGTCTGGAAGTTGATGCTCATTGGTAGCTAGGAGCTCAGCTGAGGCCATTAGCTGAATTGCCTATGCGTAGCCCCTCCAGCATCATGGCCTTAGTTGGACCATTTACATGGTAGCTGGCTTGTCCAAAGCCAGTGTTCCTAAAGAAGTGGATAGAAGCTATATGCCTTTTTGGATTTATCCTTGGAAATCATATACAGCATCATTTCTAATGCATTCTGTTGGTTACAAGTGACTTATACTGTCAAACTGACTGAACTTCCCGGCTCAAGATCTACTAGATCTTGATCCTTGATCTATTTTTTATCTGATGACCTAAGTCTTTTTTCTTTTTATCATCCAAGTTATATCTTGGTATCATCTGCTTAAAGCCTTTACCGATTCCGTTATCAGCTAAAGGAGCCAGTATTTTTCATTGAGTTCAGAGAGACATTAGTTCAAATCCCAAGTCTTGTACTCAAAAGGTACATGAATTTGGGAAAGTTATTTAATCCATTTATGTGAAAAGCAAGAATAATAACAGGACCTACCTATCTCACAGGGTTGTTGTGAGAAATGACAAAACAGCAAGGAACATTGTCTGGCATATAGTAAGAAGATAGCAAATGTTACTAATATTATCATATCTTCTTCCAAAGTCAATTGCATTTTATTCTTACCTTTCTTGTATCTATCATAGTTTTCCCCCTTCTGATAATAATTTTTAGGCTTATTTTCTATCTTCTGCATATATATTTCAATGCCTTACATGTGTTGATCCCAATAAGCACCTGTATCTTGAATATCAATACTTCAGTAAATAAAGTATGTAAAGGAACTTGAACTTTGTTCTCTGTTGCATCTTGTAACATTCCCTCCCCATGATTTCTCTTGCAGAAGTTAGAAAAGAAAAATCTGGGAAAACATCTTCAGTTCTGAAGGATAAAGGTAACAAAGTCAATTTAATATAATAGTATAAATTTAGTAGCAAAAATATCTGAATGAGTACATTGTACATTGTTCTTTTTACCTAGTGCCACTCTGACAAGAATATACCAGAAATGGAATAGCCTTAACAAACAGAAGTTTATTCTCTAACAGTTCAGGAGGTTAGACGTCCAAATTCAAAGTACCAGGCTCAATGGGCTGTATGAAAATCTTCGACCTTGGGCTTTAGCTCTGCCTCTTGCTCCCAACCCAATGAAGCCAGAGGCATCTCTTCACTCAGGCAGCCCTGGCTGCTGAGGCTAACAAGCCCACGGTCAACAAATAAAATGGCACAGTCCCAATGTTACCAAGCCACATGGAAGGCCATTAATTCAAGTCCATTGTAAGTCCCAAAGTCAGCAGAGCATGGCAGGCTGCTGAACTATGTCTACATGCAGGATCCAAGCATGCCATAAGCTAGAGACCATTCCCAAGGCTTCTGCTTATTTATGGGAAGCAGACCACATTCCCTAAGGAAAACACTCAGTTGCTCACAGTAGCTTCCACCATGCAGTTGATTACCAGTCTCATCATGGGGAATAACTACCACCAGCTGCCCAGCCATTCAACCAGGCCCAGCCAAGTTGACACACAAACTGAACTACCACAATTCCACCCCTTGTCAACTTGGTACCTGTACAGACCTTCAGTGAGTGACATGTGTACAGATCTCCTCAATGGGTGGCTCAAGTCCCCTAGTTCCTCTAAGTGGTGACCTCACCCTATTGGCCTTGTGGGCCCTGTTTCTCTCCCTCTTGGGCATGGTAGCCCCAGCCCCCGGCTCTTTGGCAGCAGCTATGGCTCCATCCCACTGGCTCACATGAATGAGCAGCCCCACACCCCAGAACCAAGTTGGTGAAGGCCAGGCTGTTTGAAACCTAGGCGGCTGTGTTGGTTCTACCTCTAAAGGCCATGGTCCTACCTTTTCAGACTGAGGCAGCTCTGCTTCCGTTTCCTTGGTATCTCTGCTTCTGCCTATTAATGCTGAAGGCAACCCACTCTGCAGGAAATTTTCCTGCCCTAAAAACACTCAGCTTTCTTGCTCAGTGGGCTGGCCAACCTGTTACTCCATTTTATGCCAGTTTTTTCTACCAATTAACACCCAAAGGCAACCCACTCTGCCAGGAAGCCGTCTACCCAATTGCACCCGGTTTTCTCCTCCGTGGACTGGTAAGCCTATTGCTATTTAATGCCAGTCTCTGGGCTCTGCTACTGCCATCTCTCATGCCACATGCCAGGGTCTCTCTGCCAGGGTCTCGGGTCAAGGATGCACTCCACTCCATTTTCCACATTTTAGGTATCTGTCAGAGCAGCACCCCACTTTCTCAGTAACATATTCTGTTCTGGTTACGTAGTGCCACTCTGACAAGAATATATCACAAATGGGATGGCCTTAACAAACAGGAGTTTATTCTCTTACAATTTGGAGACTTTAAGTCCAAGTTCAAAGTGCCAGGCTCTAGGGGCTGGGTGAAAGCCCCTCAGCCTTGGGCTTCAGCTCTGCCTCTAGCTAGCTCCCAGGCCACTGAAGCTAGAGGCTTTTCTTCACTCAGACAGCTGCTGGCTGCAGAGGCTACCAAGCCCAAGGTTGTTAAGTAAAAAGGCACAGTCCCAATGTTACCAAACCATACGGCAAGCCATTAATTCAAGTCCATTTTAAGTCCCCAGGTCAGCAGAGTATGACAGGCTGCTGAACAATGACACAGCTACATGCAGGGTCCAAAGTGCCATAAGCTAGAGACCATTCCCAAGACTTCTGTTTATATACAGGAAGCAGACCACGTTCCTTAAGGCAGCTACTCAGTTGCTCACAGTAGATTCCACCATGGAGTTGATTACCAGTCTCATCATGGGGAAAAACTACCACCAGCTGCCCAGCCACTCAACCAGGCCCAGCCAAGTTGACACACAAACTGAACTACCACATATATTATAGGTATTTTCCTTGCAGATGCATGTGCCAAAATTGAATAGGTGGTTTGCATATTTTTGAAAACTCATATTTATTTACCTGTCCAATACTTTTTCCTTTGTTATTATGACTAAAAAATAAAATGCACTGGTTACAGTTTAAAAAAAAAGGAAGGACAGAAAATAGTTTTCCTTAAAGAATTAAAAAAAAAAAAAAAAAAAACAGCAGAAAAGAATAAGGAATATTAGAAAGCATTTGCCTGCACGCTTCAGGTTCTGTTCTTTCTCTATTAATTCAAATATATATATAAAGCCCTCAACAAGATAGATCGGCATGGTGGCTGTAGTGATGGGCTCAGGTATAGTAGGAATCATGAGGCTGGCACAGGACCGTGCAATGTTTTGTTCTGTTATACATAAGGTTGCTATGAGTCAGAGATGACTTGATGGCACATAAAAACAACAACAACAGCAATTGACATTATCTTCTAAAACCTCGATATGCTTTGGAGAAACAAAGATCACAAAGGTAGGAACTGAACTGAAGACAAGAGAGTTGAAGATCTGAATCCTATTGTTTTCAAATACTCTTAGGCTTCTTTTATCTACTTTTGTATCTCCAGGCACCTTATTGCTATAAAAAAATAGCAGTCTTATTTAAATTTTGAGACATTAGTCCCCTGGAAGGTCTGTTTTTTCTTCTCTGTCCATTCAAATTCCAGACATCCTTCTTCTCAGAATACTGTCTACATGAATCAACAAGCAAAAGGAGCGCTGGTGCTACAGTGGTTAAACACACACCTGCTAAGCAATAGGTTGGTAGTTTGAATCCACCCAGAAGCTCCGGAGGAGAAAAGACCTGCCTACCTGCTTCTGTGAAGGTTTCAGCCTAGCAAATCCTATGAGGGCAATTCTCCTCTGCCTATAGCATTGCTATGAGTTGGCATTGACTCAAAGACACAAAACAGCAACAAAGCATGAAGTCTTTTCTATATTCTCCAAACTACTTAAATCTGCTCTCTTCTGACCTCATATACTTACAATATTTATAGCTTATTCAACAACTACAATTAACCAAAGACAAATATTTATTTATTTACTTTTATTTCCCTTCTCCCTTTGGATAATTAACTGAAACATCACCTTTATTATTATTATTATTATTATTAATGTGAAGCAAAACAGAACTATATATATATAAATCTTTGACAACTTAACAACAGAAAGACAAATAACTCAATCACAGCTTGGGCAAAGGACTTGAATACATATTTCACTAAAGAGGATATTGAGATTGTCAGCCAACATGTGAAAAGGAGCTCATTGTTATTAGCCACTAGTGAGATGAAAATCATAACCATGAGATACAATTTCAGTCCCACTAGGATGGCTAAGATAAAAAACAACAGCAGCAAAATAAATAAAAAGAACCAGAAAACAACAAAAGTTGATGGGGATATTGTATGATCTCAATTATATAAAAAGACAAGAAATTGGAAACTTATTGAGTGCTGGAGGTGATGCAAAGTGGTAAAGCCATTGTGGAAAACAGTGTGGTGGTGCCTTGAAAAACTAAAAAATGAACTACCATATAATTCAGCAATTTTACCGATAGGAATATATTCGAAAGACTTGAAAGCAGAGATTCAGAGACATGTATACCAATGTTCCTTACAACACTACTCACAATAACTGAAAGGTGGAAACAGCCTAAATGACTTAACATATGAATGGATAAACAAAATATGCTACATACATACAATGGAGTAATACTCAGCCAGTAGGAGAATTGAAGTGTTGATATATGTTACAATATGGATGGAGTCAGCCAAACAGTAGATACGCCTTTAAGATGAGTAAAAGGAGCTCTGGTGGTGTAGTAGTTACAGTATTTTGGCTGCTAATCAAAAGGCAAGTGGTTTGAATCCATCAGGTGTTCAATGGGAGGAAGATCAGTCTTCTTCCATAAAGATTTATAGCCTTGGAAACCTTCTGGGGCAGTTCTACTCTATCCTATAGGGTCATTATGAGTTTGAATTAACTGGATAGCAGTGGGTTTGGTTCCTTCTTCTATAAGGTGAACAAGAACAGCAGAGAGGTATACACTCCTTAGAACAATGAACCATATGAGATCAAAAGGGCAGCACTGGCCCAGGGATAACACTCAGAAGGCAGGAAGGGATAGGACAGAAGGATGAATGGGAATGAACACAGGGAAGAAATGGGACTAGTGCTGTTACATTGTGATGATTTCAACCAATGTTACAAAACAAAATATGTAGGAAATTTTTAATGGAAAGCAGATTTACTCTGTAAACCATCATCTACATTAAAAAGTTTCATAGATAGATAGATAGATAGATAGATAGATAGATAGATAGATAGATAGATGGAGCTAGAAGACATTATGCTGAGTGAAGTAAGTCAATCACAAAAGGACTAATATTGTATGATCTCAATTATATAAAAAGACAAGAAAATGCAAATGTAGGAAAAACAAACTTTATTAGTAGTTCAACAAAAGTTGAGAGAGAGGGATAAATGGAGGGGTTATTGGGACGGAAAATTCATGTTGATTAAAGGTAGGGTTGCACAGCCAACTACTGTGGTTGAAGGCAGTAAGTTGTACACCTCTAAAAAGTTGAATTGGCAAAAGTTATATGGCAGATATATTTACAAAAATAATGGGAAAAACAAAAGTAACTGCTAAGGCTTTTAATGTACAACCAAAAACCTCATGGGATTTGGTTCCTTGGTTTGGATATTTGGGATAATGGTTTCATGAGATACCTCAGTTAATTGGCCTATAACATGTTCAATGGTTCAGTTCTACCTCCTAGATCATTGTGTAGTGTGTAGGGTCTTAAAAGCTTGCAAGTGCCCATTAAAGGTACAATTAGCCCCTATTCACCTGGAACAATGGAGGAAGTAAGAAAGTCAGGAATAGGAGAATGGTAAGGAATGTGTGGATAAATGGCTCCATGAACAACTAACTGCCCCTTTTCCCATAAGACCAGAAGAACTGGATGGTGTCTGGTTACCATTACTGAATATTTTGATCAAAGATTCTATAAAAGAACCCTAATGAAAAGGGAGAAAATGCAGACCAGAATTTCAATTTCTCATGCATTCTAACTTCCTCTGACCATGAAGATTGGATGAATCCCTCGAGCTATAATATTGAGATGATCTTAAAACCTTAAACCAAAAATATCCCCTGAAGTCTTCTTGAAACCAAAAAATAATTTAGTTTAACTAGTTAAAAATGTCTGCCTTGAGTATTGTGCTCTTTTAAGAACTATCTATATGTCAACAAATCGACAACAGTAACTTGAAAGATTAGGTAAGAACCTTAGTGGACAATGAATATATCTTAATGGGGGAGGGACAACTCAGAAAAGGAGGGTGGGAATGGTTGTATAAATAGAAGAATGCAATCGATGAATGTAAATGGTACATGGAGAAACAGTTGAATTGGTATATGTTTTGTTGTGTATAATCTTAACAACAACAATTTTTAAAAAAATGTGAAGAAGCACAATCTGGTGTTATTACCTTAATTTTGATTTATGTGGACTATTCAGTACCACATTTGATAATTATTTATTGTGTGCTTAATATGAAGTAATGACCACTCGTGGCATAGTGAATAAGGCATTTAGCTGCTAACCAGAAGGTCAGTGGTTCAAACCCACCAGCCACTCTGCAGAAGGAAGATGGGGCATTCTATTTCCATAAATATTTACAGCCTTAGAAACTCAATGAGGGTTGCTATTACTCAGAATGGACTCAATGACAGTGAGGTGTTTTTTTTTTTTTTTTTTTTTTTTTTGTTAAATATGAAGTAATCAGTAAAAATACTCCCTAAACACTGGGACTACATGAAAGTTCAGCAAAAAGGTGCAAGAAGACCCTCGAGGAGTGAATACAGTGATGCCAATGATAGGCTCAAGGATAGCAAAGGTTGTGAGAATGGCATTAGACCAGGCAGTGTTCCGTTCTGTTGTACGTAGCATTGCAATAAGTCAGAACTGACTGGACAGCACCTAAAAACAACAAAAATGTCCTGGAATTTAGTAATGATTACATAATGAATTAAAATTACAATAGCTATGAGGAAGCTATATGGCTTACTATAAAACCAAACCAAATCCACTGTCAAAGACGTGATTCTGACTCACAGTCTCTATAGGTATAATTGCCCCATAGGGTTTCCAAGGCAGTAGATCTTTAGGAAAGCAGACTACCATATCTCTCTCCCATGAAGTGACTGGCAGGTTAACACTGCCGACCTTTTGGTTTGCAGCTGAGTGCTTAACTACTGCACCACCAGGGCTCCTCACAGGCTGTTATGAGACGGTATAGCATTTGATTGTTAAAATCAAATGTGTGGGGACAGAGAAGGCTTTCCAGAAGAAGTTATACTACAGCCGAGTGAGAAGGATGAGGAGTTAGCCAGGCAAAGCTCTGGGGGATGACTTGGGAAAAGCCCAGGCGCAGGGCATCTGCTCTCCACAAAGTGCCCTGATGTGTACTTTACACATTTCTTCCCCCAGCAAAATGTTCTTGCTGTCTGCATTTTATAAAGGAGGTGACTGAGGTATAGTTACTCATTGTTACACTGTGGGGAAGAGGCAAAGGCAAAGTCAGGAATGTGAAACTTTATCTTTTCATTTTAACAATGACACTACTTGTTCCTTAGAACAGGGTTCTGGTATAAGTATTCTGCAAAGCACCTGTGAGCGTAAAGTCCATGGCATATATTTGAAAAACGTTCTTGGCATTGATGCATTGGATACACAGTTTGGAAAAATTGCCCTGGTTCTTTTGCTGTTAGGATGACTTCACTTCATTCCCACAGAGTTTAGTCTGTTTTACTCCAGTGATTGTTACCTAATCTTTGTGAAAAAACTCTTCCCATTCTCCATTCTCATTTTATCTCACAGTTAACTGAAATAGTTTAACCGAAATAGTGTCCTGGGTTCAGACCTCTGGTAGAGTAGTGCCTCAGGCACTTAACTGCTAACCAGAAGTCTGGCAGTTTAAACCCACCAGCCACTACTTGGAAGGAAGGTTGGACAATCTACTTCAGTAATGATACTGCCTCAGAAACCCAAGGAGGTGTCTCTATGAGTTGGGTCCAACTTGACGGTACGTAACAATAACAACAGTGTCCTTGGTTATGTGAGAACCAAAGAAGTCACTGAAATAAGCTACCATGAAAATTCATATATAATACTTTTTGCAATCACAATTTACAAAATCTAAACTTTTTATCCTTCTGGAACATAATTTATTTGTTAATGAATAATAAGCACTATGATATGCACTGCCTTTATTTCAGTCTTCACTTATGTAACAGGAATATTTAGGTATATATTATCACTTACCACTCCTCGGAAGGAAGGTTGGGCAATCCTACTTCCGTAGTGATACTGCCTCGGAAACCCAAGGAGGGGTCGCTATGAGTCGGGGCTGA
>NW_006922093.1:575080-601349 GCF_000298275.1 Orycteropus afer afer | reverse complement strand
CATTTTAAAGAGTCTTTTGCAGCAGACTTTCCCAGTGCAATATGCCATATGATGTCTTGACTGCTGCTTCCATTGGTGTTGATCAATTATTCAGGATGTGGATGGCTCCTTCCTTCTCATGAGTCTGTCTTAGTCTGGAAGCTCCACTGAAACCTGTCCACCATGGATGACCCTGGTGGTAGTTGAAATACCAGTGGCATAGCCTCCAGCCTCACAGCAACACACAAGCCACCACACTATGACAAACTGACAGATGAGTCGTGGTCTGTAAAGATTAGAGTCTAGGAAACCCTATCAGATAGTTGTACTTTTTCATATGAGGTTGCTATAAGTCAAAGTCAACTCAATAGTACATAACAACAATAATTATCATCTAAAGTCATCCCTCTGTATCATAGAGAATTAATTCCAGGAACCCTCAGCAATACTAAAATCCATGGATGCTCAAATCCTTTATATAAAAGGTATAGTATTTACATGTAATCTACATACATCCTTCTGTATACTTTAAATCCTAGATTAATTATAATAGTTAATACAATATAAATGTTATGTAAATAACACTTTATCCTTCCTCATAGACTTTGAGATATAGCCTTGATCACTTAATTGCTTCCTTCCACCCAATATTTTTGATCCCTGGTTTGTTGAATCCACAGATATGGAGCTAACGTATATGGAGGGCCAATTGTACAATAAAAACAACTGAAAAAAAAAAGGCTGGGGCTTACTTCCAAAGTTACCTTTCAGGCAATGATAATTATCAAAACTTTTAACTACCACTTAAAGATTTGTGTTAAAGCATAAACTTATTAGAAAGAGTAGTTATGATAATCTGTCTTGGAAAAGGTTACCTGGGGTATTTAAATCCACACTGAACATGGTCACTAAGTAGTCTCCTCTCACTTCTAGAATTGTTTATACTATTATTAATGTACAACTGCAAGCAATGTCCTAAGGAACACTTTTTCCTCAATGCAAAATTTCCTATTATTAGCAAGATAACTCTGCCATCACTAGAAAATCATGCATATAAAAGTTAACTAACTATATTTGCTCACTGATTTTGTTGTTAGGTGTCATTGAGTTGGCCCTGACTCATCGTGATCCTATATACAACAGAATGGAGTACTGCCTAGTCCTGTGCCAGTTTCACAATCCTTGGTACCTGAGCCCATCATTGTAGCCACTGTGTCAATCCATCTCATTGAGGGCCTTCCACCCTCCACTTTACATGCTTCTTCTAGGACAAATCTGTTAGTTCTTCTGGCAGTCCATGGTATTTTCAGTATTCTTTGCCAACACCACACTCAAAAGTATCAACTCTTCTTTGTTTTTTCTATATTCATTGTCCATTCATGTCCATTCACATGCATATGACCAAAAAAAAAAAAACCTCACTGCTGTCGAATTGGATCTGACTCATAGTGACCCCTCCTTGGGTTTCTGAGGCCATATCACTACAGAAGTAGATTGCCCAACCTTCCTTCTGAGAATTCAAACCCACCAGCCTTCTGGTTAGCAGTCACATGCCTCAGGCACTATGCCACCTGAGCTACCCATGCATATGAGGTGATTGAAAATACCATTCATGGCTTGAGTTATGTGCATGTTAGTCTTCAAAGAAACGTCTTTGCTCTTCAGCACTTTAAATAGGTGTTTTGCAGCAGATATGCCCAGTACAATACATTCTCTTATTTCTTGACTGCTTCTTCCATTGGTGTTGACTGTGGAAACAAGTAATATGACATCTTTGACAACCTCAATCTTTTCTCCATTTATCATAATGTGGCTTATTGGTTAAGTTGTGAGGATTTTTATCTTTATGTTGAGGTGTAATCCATACTGCAGACTCTAATCTTCATCAACAAGTACTTCAAGTCATCTTCATTTTCAGTGAGCAAGGTTGTGTCATCTGCATATCGCAGGTTGTCACTGATTTAGGACACTTTAAAATACATCTTTCTTTTTATTCAAGCTGCCATAATTCCAAAACTATTGTTATACAAAAGTTGGATAATATTTTAGAAGAATTGTATTAGTGTATTTCCTTTATCTTATGAATATAATTAATCATTACCAAAAATCAAGAAAAAAAAGTACATTGCTTCCTACAGGATTTTAGAGACTTTAAAAACTTCTATGGTGTTACTGTTCTCAAAGCCTCTCTGGAAGCTGCTGCCACTCTATGGTAGAATGGAAATCTAGCAACTTCAGTTGCTAAAAAGCCACTTATTGGATTGGAATTATTGTATTCTTTGAGCTACTTCTCTTAAGTAGTTAAGAAGATTCCAGTTTTTCATAGATTACACCTGCATGTCCACACCAAACTCATGTTGAAGCAAAATTACAATTCTAAAAATAACATTGTTACAGAAAAATAATTTTGGGCCATGTTTACTTGGACTAAGTGATAATCATGAGTAAATCATACATTTAGAGAAGCATTGTATTTGATTCTTTAAGGAGATTGAGAAAGCCCTAGAAATAATTGTTCCAAGGAAGAGGAGCAAGAGAAAGACAAAGCTGACTAGCTTTTATTGATGTTTCTCCTGTTGAGTTACCTGAACTAATGGTCTCACTTAAGCACTATCAATGTATTCACAGTTGCATCGTGCAGTTTATGTGACCTTGAACACTCCGAAATCAGAAAACCCTTTGAGTTACCCCTATTATTGACTATCTTCTTTGTAACACCCATTCCCATCCCATTGCTACTATTTGTGATAGCTGGTCTAATCTATCTGAAGATGGAAGATTCACCCATGGAGAGCAAGAAAGTGTAAACCAAACTCAACTACTGCAATAAAGAGATTAATTAAATTCCCTCCTCTCAGAATCCAGTAGAACTACCTTTAATTTCCTCTGTTATCAAAGGAAACTTACGGGCCCTTAGAATTTTTGTCTGATTTTGTGACCTAGATCTGTATGTGTTTGTATCTACAACCAGAGTGTTCTTGACAGTTACCTTGTTCAGTATCCTGATAAGCTGTCTAATTAGCTCCATGTCCTGATGCTGGGAACTGAGCTTCTGATAATTTCCCAAATTCTATCTGTCTTCAACACATTTTTTTTTTTCCTTAGCCATTTTCACTCATTAAAACAAATATAGTGCAAAGGATGGGGAAAGTTTTCTGAGAACTCTGAAACTGGCCCCCAATGATGATATACTTCATCATGGAGTTTCATCCCAGCTCATTCTTGACTTTGTCTTTGTGATTAGTGTAAGGAGAATGGACAACTTGAAACCATTTTCTCATTTCTTTTTGAAATTTTTCTCCATCACAATTTTCTTGCCCTGATTATTTTGACAGAGTTTTAGTTTATATTCCAAAACTGTTCAGTACTTTCTGGGACCTGATAAACAATTTTCATCAACATTCCTGTAGGCTTTGGGATAAAAGACCTGCTATATTAGTTGGAAAAAAAAAAGTTCTCCAATGTTCTGCTACTGACAAATGAGACAGAAGATAATAAAGGTGCCTTAAGATCTGATGCAAACCCCTGATATATTTTTTTTTTCTCTTTCTTATTACAGAAGTACAAGAATTCTATATAATGCTCCACAGTTTTGTCAGATTTGATATCCCACTCACTTTCTTGGGTAGTTAGACAACCTTCAGGCTTCCTGTATCAGGTCAAAATCACTTGAGATCAAAAGGAAACTGAGAGGAAATGAGCTTCTTGAAAGTCAATCCAAATGAAGATCCAAGCTAGAAGATGGCATATTCCCATCAGCAAAATCACTTCTGTTTTCTGAGAACTTTGTCCAGACTTTAAGGTTATGAGTTTAGGACCTAGAAATGTCTGGTAAAACTATCTGTTATTCCATCAGTTTCTTCCTTCTCTACTAAAATCCAAGTAGTGCTGGATTTCACACAAAAATATTTTGATTTCACACAAAAATATACACTCCTCCATGAAAGACTCCAGGCATTGCACTCTCCCACCTCACTGAGAATCTTTCCCCAACCCCACTCCTCATTTCAGAGCACATTAATTTTTTTGGTTCAGCTCTTGATTTCACCATCACATGCAGGACAGTAAAAGAAAGAAAAAAAAAAATCCCACTTTTACTTAACACTGTAAATAGCAACACTGACAT
Organism: Orycteropus afer afer; assembly: GCF_000298275.1. Classification (NCBI taxonomy): domain Eukaryota; kingdom Metazoa; phylum Chordata; class Mammalia; order Tubulidentata; family Orycteropodidae; genus Orycteropus; species Orycteropus afer. The sequence goes on along the minus strand of NW_006922093.1, from coordinate 597,244 downwards.
TTCTTCACTATTGAGAACATTTTTTAAAAATCTGTATGCATATGGAACCATAAATCTGTAGTTTTCTACCAAGAAATCTTGCTTTGAGGGACACAGTCTTTTGAATAGAACCATTTGCTCTATTCTTGACACATTCAAAAGCACCTGGACTCATTTAAGTGATTGCTAAAATGCCATCTCCGTGTACAAATGCCACCAACACAATCTCTGCATTTCCTCCTCAAAGCATAAGGTGACAGTAGATTGAAGGACTGTAAAGGTAGTAAGCATGGTAGCTGGTATTTTAAATATTGCAAAAGCTGGGCAATGCATGTTGTTGTAACATGCCGTTGAGTTGATTTTGACTCATAGCGACCCCTCCTTGGGTTTCCAAGGCAGGATCACTACGGAAGTAGATGGCCCAACCTTCCTTTTGAGGAGTGGCCAGTGGGTTTGAACCGCCAGCCTTCTGGTTAGCAGTCAATGCCTTAGGCACTATGCCACCGGAGCTCCTGGGTAATGAATAAGAAAGATCAAAGAAGAAATGATGCATTTGAATTATGGTATTGACAATATTAAATATACCACAGACTGCCAGAAGAGTGAAAAAATCTGTCTTGGAAGAGGTACAGCCACAATACTTCTGAAAGCAAGGATGATGAGACTTCTCACACCTACTTTGGGCATGTTATCAAGAGGGACCAATCTTTAGAGAAGGACATCATTCTTAGCAAAGTAAAGGGTCAGTGAAAAAAGAGGAAGATGCTCAATGAGATGGACTGGCACACTCATGGCAACAATGGGCTCAAAAACAGCAATGATTGTAGGGATGGTGCAGGCGTGGGCAATGTTGCATTCTGTTGTGCATGGGGTCACTACGTGTCAGGACAAACTGGGTGGCACCTAACCACAAGGATAGATCTCTCTTTCTATCCTTTCCCACTACATTATAACTCATCTGTAAAATGAATGCTGAGCCTTAATGGTACAGAGCAGCCAGAACACTGGTTAATATTTTATTTTTAAATAAGCTGTTGAGGAATTATGATGATGCCCAAGACATTGACCATATATACACCTGGATCTGTAATATGTGCCAGACACCTTGTACCTAAAGCTGGTATAACAAATGAAGTATTATTTGACTAACTTTACTAAGAACCACATGTTTATAACTTGGGAAGTTCATAGATGATTTTGTCTCTAAAATTTATTTTAGTCTTACTCTTGAAATGTGTTTTTGACTTGAGTCATATGACTAAAGCAGTATGTTTAGCAGGAAATATGCAGTATTTTATTATTTGTTTTAGAAATAGGCAGTATTTTATCATTTATTTTATTTAGACTGAAAGGAATAAACTGAGATAGTGCTGATTCTAACACTTTTGAGATACTTCTAGATGTTGAAGTCATGTATTTTTAAAATTACAGATAAAATAAGTTCCTACCCATCCACATGCCCATCTTGAATGAGCAAGTAGATCTCAACTTGCTCAACAATTTATACTTACAGTAAATAAAAACGATCCAATATGGCTGCCTTCAATGCTGTTGTTTCTTTGTCTCTGTATGATTCACATCTGCTTTGAAAGAAAGTATCAGAACATTTTTACCCAGGTTCATCTTACTTATCATCTGCTGACTCCATTATATATGTGTACTCAAATCTTTTTATCTTGGCTTCAAATAAATGCTCTTTTTTTTTCCCCCAGAGCCCATTAAGGCAAAAGAAGTGAAGATCCCAGCTTCCCTAAAAGAAAAAGGTAATATTGCATAATGAAATGTGAAGCCACATTGATGTGTCTATTGCATATTCAGTTATTTGCAACAAAGTAATATATCATTCCTTTTTCAGGCTCATAAAACTAGAGCTTTGATATGCCATGCTATGTTTTCAAGCAAAAGAAAAATGACTTATTTTCCATCTTCAAATTTGAAACAGCAAAGGAAAGAGTATCTATGTCAGGCATACAAAACAAGCTTTTAAAATCCATATTGTATTCTCATTCTATGGATCAGTAAAGGGATGAGGGAATCTACATGTTAAAAATATCCTGAGAAAAATCTTAGGTATAGTCATGGAAACCAAAGACTTAAGAAGAATAAAATAGTTAAAATTCCCAATGGATAGTTCACTATAGTACAAATTCAGATGAAACATAGATAATTAATCCCTTCATCATATAGATAATTAAAACTTGAAAGTCAAGATTTTCAACAATCTGGTAGTACAACCAGATTCAAACTCCAATTTCCTAACTCAAGCACTGAGTTATTTCTAAATCACCTTATTTACCTCCTGTCTTCCCATCATAACTGGCTTGGAGTTACATGGATTCTGATATGCTATGTCCTATGAACCCAAAGTAAATATGCTTATACCAGATTTTATATATTTAGTTTGTAGTTGATGTCCCTGGATGACACAAATGGCTATGTGTTGGAATTCTAGCTGAAAGTTTGGGGGTTAGAACCCACTCAGGGGCATCTCAGAAGACGGGTTTAGTGATCTGCTTCTGACCAGCCAAAGAATTAAAAATTCTATGTGTGTACTCTGCACCCATGGGGTCACCATGAGTCCAAATCAACTGAACAGAAACTGACAACCACAATTACAGCAGTTTGTAATGAAAGTACTTTCAATGGACGTGGCAATGTGCTTAGATTATGTAATGTGTCTTTTTGGTAAAATAATATTAAAATATTTCCATTGTATCTGTATTAGTGAACTATTGAAATCATAGAAAGCATGAAATATACTTGGTATATTAAATGTTAGAAATAGAGCCTACATTCAGTCTGTAGAAATGATCTGAACGAATTATTGACCGATACAAGGCAACTTAGCAGTAAACATGCAAAAGAGGTAATGACTTCTGGTAAACTTTTCTAACATGTTGGAGAGTTTGAAGAGATATGGAAGAGCGGGGGGGGGGGGCGGCGGGAAGCTGACAGAGCATCAGGCAGAGAAATGAAGGACACACCGAGAGTCCCCATTAGTCTGTGTAACAGTGTAGAAAACCTTACCCTAAAGTCATATTTTTCTCACTTTGCAATTAATTTTAAATTAACAAATTTGCTATTTAATGAAACATAAAGACACAGCATTTTTTTTTTGCAGACCCCATATGTTCTTTTGTTTATTTATTAAAGTATTTAAAGCAACATGGGATCAAAATTTATTAAGGCATACATGCCTCATTTCAAGAATATTTTTCATAAATAAAACTTTATTTTTATTATTATTCCCTATGGTGGCAACCTTAGTGCTAGACACAATCTTATATTACTTTGGCATGATATGTATATTAAGATGTTTTTCCTTGCAAGAGGATTCTATATCTTAAGTATACAATAGGAAGATAAATACTGCTCTATTTTATCATTGAAAGGTTGAATAAATTGTGAAATTTAATGAGATTCTCCTGGATTTACTTAAATTTAATTAATTTTAAGTACATTATAGGTTTCTTTAACATGATCTGTCTGACTGTTTGATTGCTTTGGACATTTACATAGCAATATAAATTGAAATGGTTTGGGTTTGATGCTATTACTTGATTTAATTATGGTATAATGCTGCAATTCCTTTGCCAGTCTAAGACATTGTTGTTAGGTGCCTTCAAGTCAGTTCCAACTCATAGTGGCCCTATGTACAATAGAACAAAACACTAACTTGTCCTGCATTAGTGTCACAATCATTTCCACGTTTGAGCTGGACATCACAACAACTGTGTCAATCCTTCTCATTGAGGGTCTTCCCCTTTTTCACTGAACTTGTACTTTAGCAGGCATGATATCCTTCTCCAGGGGTTGCCAACTTCTGACAACATGACCAAAGTACAAGTAACAAAGTCTGGCCATTCTACCTTCTAAGGAGCATTCCTGCTATACCTCTTCCAAGACAGATTTGTTTGTTCTTTTAGCAGTCCATGGTACATTCATTATTCTTAAGACACAAATATTGCAAAACAAATGTATCAATTCTTCCATGGTCTTATTCATTGCCTAGCTCTTACATGCACACAAGGCTATTGAAAATACCGTGGCTTGGGTCAGGTACACCATAGTCTCCAAACTGACATCTTTGCTAATTAACACTTTAAAGAGTTCTTCTGCAGCAGATTTTTCTGGGTATAATACATCCTTTGATTTCTTGACTGTCTTTTCCATGGATGTTGACTGTGGACCCCTTTGTTGTTGTTGTTGTTATGTGCCGTTTAGTCAAACCCGACTCATAGCGACCCTTCCTTGGGTTTCCAAGGCAGTATCACTACGGAAGTAGGATTGCCCAACCTTCCTTCCAAGGAGTGGCTGGTGGGTTTGAACCGCCAGCCGTCTGGTTAGCAGGCAAGTGTCTTAGCCACTATGCTACCAGAGCTCCCGTATAAAATGAAATTCTTGACAACTTCAGTTTTTCCTCCATTTTCCATGATGCTGATTATTGTTATGTGAAGAGTTTTATTTTCTTTATGTTGAGGTGCAATCCATATGTAGTCTAATCTTCATCAGTAAGTGCTGCAAGTCTTCTTCACTTTCCGCAAACAAGGTTATGTCATCTGCACGTCGTAGGTTGTTAGTCTTCCTTCAATCCTAATGATGCATTCTTCTTCATATAGTCCAGCTTCACAGATTATTTGCTCAGAATACAGATTAAGTATGGTGAAACATTACAACCCTGATGAACATCTTTCCTGCTTTTAAACCATACACTATTATCTCCTTGTACTGTTCAAACAACTGCCTCTTGATCTATGTACAGTTTCCTCATGAGCACAATTAAGTATTCTAGAATTTCCAAATCCTCACAATGTTATCCATAGTTTATTATGATCCATACAGTTTAATCCCTTTGCACAATCAAAAAAACACAGATAAGTGTCTTTCTGATGTTCTCTGCTTTCAGCCAAGATCCATCTGACATCAGTTGGTTGGCTAGAGTTGCCAAGAAGTTTGGAAGATGGCTACCTGGCTGACTGACTGGAAGAGATCCATATTTTGCCCATTTCAAAGAAATGTGAGCTGACAGAATGTGGAAATTATCAAACTATATCATTAAAGTCACATATAAGTAAAATTTTGCTGAAGATAATTCAAAAACTGTTGCAGCAATTCATGAAGAGGGAAATGCCAGGTATTCAAGCCAAATTCAGAAGAAAATGTGGAACAAGCAATATAATTGCTGATGTCAAATGGATCTCTGTTGAAAGCAGAGAATACAAGAAAGTCATTAATTGCATTTTATTGACTATGCAAAGTCATTCAACTGTGTGGATCATAACATATTATGGATAACACTGTGAAGGATGGGAATTCCAGAACACTGGATTTTGCCTTTCTACACCTGTACATAGACCTTGAGGCAGTAGTTCTAAGACAATAAGAGGATACAGTGTGGTTTAAAGTCAGGAAAGGTATGTGTCAGGGTTTTATGCTTTCACTGTACTTATTCAATCTCTATGGTGAACAAATAATCAAGAAGCTAGACTATATGAAGAAGAACAAAGCATTAGGATTGGAGGAAGTCTCATTAACAACTTGTGATATGCAGATGACCCAACCTTGTTTGATGAAAGTGAAGAAGACTTGCAGCACGTATTGATGAAGATCAAAGACTACAGTCTTCAGTGTGGATTACACCTCAACATTAAGAAAATAAAAATCTTCACAACTGGAACAATAAGCAACATCATGATAAATGGAGAAAAGATTGAACTTGTCAGGTACTTCATTTTACTTGGAACCACAATCAATGTCCATGGAAGCAGCAGTCAAGAAATCAAATGGCATGTAAAATACTTCTCATTGCCATCTAGCCAATTGTAACTCACAGTGACCCCTCCTTGGGTTTCCCAGGTGGTATCCCTATGGAAGTAGATTGCCCAACCTTCCTTCTGAGGAGTGGCTGGTGGGGTTGAACATCCAGCCTTCTGTTTAGCAGTCAAATACCTTAGGATCTATGCCACCAGAGCTCCCAAATGGCATAGAGCAGTTGGCAAATCTACTACTAAATAAATAAATAAAAATCTTTAATGAGTTAAAAAGCAAAGAGGTCACTTTGAGGACTAAAGAACACCTACCCAAGCCATAGTATTTTTCAGTTGCCTTAATACATGCAAAAACTGGACAAGGAATAAGGAAGGCTGAAGAATTGATGCCTTTGTATTATGCTGTTGGCAAGAAATATTAAACATACCATGGACTGCTAGAATAATGAACAAATCTGTCTTGGAAGAAGTACAGCCAGAATGCTCCTTAGAAGTGGGCATAACAAGACTTCATCTCACATATTTTGGACATGTTGTCAGGAGGAACCAGTCTCTGGAGAAGAATATCATGCTTGCTAAAGTAGAGGCCAGCAAAAAAGAGGAAGATTCTCAATGAGATGGATTGACAGAATGGCTGCAACAGTGTGTTCAAACATAACAATGATTGTGAGGATGATGCAGGATCAGGTGGTGTTTCATTATCTTGTACCTACGGTCACTATGAGTTAGAACCAACTCTACTGCACCCATCAACAACAACATAAAGTAAAACCCCAATATCTCTATCCTTTCCATGTAAGCTTTCATTAAAAGGGGAAGACTACAATGAGAAGATGGGTCACTGTCACTGAGAGTCTGTTCTTCTTTCCACTCCCACCTAACTTATGTTACTGTTCTGATATTCTTCCCATAAGAGTAAATTTTTAAAGTGTCTTAGGGAATTTTTTTCATTTTTGTTGTCTACTTTTTAAAAGTTTTTGAATTCTATTTTGATATAATTTCCATGTATAATTTGTATCATTCAGTCATCTTTACTTACATATGAACCAGATTTAGAGCAATCAATACTTAAACCTATGACCTTTTGTTAACTTAATTGATTAGTCTCACTTTAAGGAAAAAATAAAATCAGTGGTGGTGCTCAGAGAAATGGATAGGAGTCTAATTAATGAGTGACTCCTTCTTGATAAGGGAAAACTAAAGAATGTGAGCTTCTTTAGCTTGGCAAATGATTTTTATATAATCTCTTAACCCACTAAATGACTGAAAGTCAATTGCCTCATTCCCTGAAATATATCCAACCAGTTATCCTACCATCTTCAAGTAAAATCACAGGGCATTGTTCTGATTATTCTTTGTGTGACCTATGATATTTGCAAACTTTCAATTATTTCTTATTTGTTTAAATGCATACTCTTCATGTTGAGAAGCTTCAGGAAAGGAGAGAATAATGAGGTGCATATAGGTAATATAAAAGAAAAAGCAGATAAAAACATCCTGACACTATCAGAAATGTGGTACATTATACTTAGCATATACAAAAGACAAAGAATCATGAAAATGAAATGATGACAGAATGAGGCAGGAAAAACGTATGCATTTACTCCGTGCTACAAAGAGAGAATGGCCTGTGGCCCATTTTGTGTTTTAAATCTCCACTCAGCATTTTGTGTGTGTGTGTGTGTGTGTGAACATCAAATTCCTATGAAAATCTTGCCAAGGAAAGACTGCAGAATCAGGACTTTGGCATAAAGAATTTGAGTCAAGCATTAAATGCTTGTATTATAAAATAGAGCCATTTTAGAATTATAGCTGTAGAAGCTTAAAAAGAATATTTTTTTTTCTTGTTGGCCTAATGGGGATGAGGTGTGTGTGTATGTGTGGGTATGCATATGTATGTAAGTGAAGACATGTTATAGAAAGGACACTGTGCTCATTACCTTGAGACTCTATCTTCATCTTTGAAGTAACCAGCTATGAACTACATAATTTTCTTAGCCTCTCTGCATAGTTCTAACCAAATAGGATCAATTCATTATAACAATCCAATGGGAAGGTGCAGCAGTATCCAGTGTCTCATGGGTCAATTCTAAAGTGTTTTTCCACCTGTGGAAGGATTCAGTTAATGGTACAGAGATTCCATTCATAGTTTGGCCTAAACAACCTAAAATTGAGCCTTACGAACTTGATTTGCCCTGTCATTTTTATCAATAACAACTGAGTGTTGATACAATGCTCTAGGCAGTGAAATTTCAGAGATAAACAAGACAAAATCCCTATACTCAAACCAGTGAAAAAGACATCTGGGAATGAGGAAAGTGAAATGACCTCCAATGCTACCTTAGACAAGGTATAATAACAATTCTTTTTTAATCTAAGCAATGATTAAAGACTACTTAGAGATCAATATATTGATTGTTCAGAAAATATTAATTAAATTAATCTAATCTTAACAGATCCATGAAAATTGTTTTCATTTCATAAGGTTCTCATTTTAAGTCGAAATTTCAAGAGTTTCACATGTCTCACATTAGATCATTTGGTTAAATAAGAAGGGAACCAAATTTCCTACCGAGGGATTTTTTTTTTTTTTTTTTTGGTGTGTTTATTTCTGTTTGTTTATTTTTCTCCAACTCCAGGGCAAAAATGATTTTTTGCAACTTTTTGATTTGGATGAGGTTAGGTAATCACTTGAGCAATCACCTCATTCCTTTATTTTCCCTAAAGGGGTCTTCACTTCATAAACAAAGAGGATACTGACTTAGAAACACAGACAGGAGAAGTGGGAACACCAAGAATGTATGACGTTTCTAAACCATACAGGTTAAGAAACCTGTGGTTAAGGAAGACGAAGACTTGAAAATAGAGTCAGTAGAATATTGGAGTAAAGAAATGTAGACACAGATAAGATGAAAAAAGTAAAGCAGGGGATAACAAGTTTGGTTTGCTGTGTGACCTCATTCAAATTCAGGACAGCTTCTTCTTTTGGAAGTCTATATACAGAAAAAGTTCTAGATCAAACTATTATCAAAACCACAACCATTTCTTGTATCTCCAGAGTTTATTTAATTGTATCACTAAGTAATGTGTCCATAGCAGATGAAATAAAATGTCTAGTAAAGCAAACCAAGACATTGGAAAATAGTATTCCTCTTAAGGCATATTCAAGGAAAAAGCAAACACAAAAACTTGAGTTCAGGGAGATTCCTCCCAAGCCCTAAATCTTGAAGTCAAGCTGTTTGAAGTGAAAGTAATTCTAGAACCCACTCAATAAGATGTTATGCAGAAACTAAATGGTGGAATTATATCATGTTGCATTTTTTTTTTTTCTTTATTTTAAATTGTGATTTGGGTGAATGTTTACAGAGAAAATTCACTTCCATACAGCAGTTCACACACATGTTGTCTCATGACATTGACTACAGTTTACTCAATGCAACAGCTCCCCTCCCACTTCCTTCTAATAGTTACCTCTTCCCTGTGTCCATCCCTCCATGCACTCCTGCCCCCTGAGCTGTCTCTCTGTGCATAAACAGCCCTTCTTTCTCCCATGATTGTTTTCTCCAAGGAGTGTATCTACCTCAGGTAAATGTTCAACTCATATGCCTGCCTTTTGTTTGGCTAGAAGCCACAGGTGTGTGTTCAATTCCAGACCTGAAGGGCATCTAAGGGTCATAGTCTCAGTGGTTCCACCAGGCTCTATCAGACCAGCAAACCTGGTCCACACCTCTCCCCCTTTTTTTTTTCCCAAATGATTTTGAGTTTTGTTCCACATTGTTCTCCCTCTCTGTCCAGTATCTCCTACATAGATCTCCCTCCAAGTTGTTGACAGTGGTAGCTGGGTATCATCTAGTTCTTCTGGTCTCATAGTCGTATAGGCTGCGGATTGCACAGTGTGCCAGTTGCTAGGACTAATTGTTTCCATGAATCTTTGTTTTTCTTCATTCTTCTTTGCTCTGGATTAGGAGCTACCAGAGCTAATTAGTATAATCTACCTATAAGACATAGAATTCTATTTTGTATATACAGTAAAATTTATGAAAACCAATAAGTCAAAAAGCTTGTCAGAGAAGGAAAACTTAAATATTCTCCACTAATAGGAGCCCTGGAAGCCTAGTGCCTAAGGCACTTGACTGCTAAACAGAAGGCTGGTGGTTCAAACCCACCAGCCACTCCTCAGAAGGAAGATGGGGCAATCTACTTCTGTAGTGATACTGCCTTGGAAACCCAAGGAGGGGTGACTTGACAGCACACAACAACAACAACAATAGGAGATATAGAAAAGTGAGACCCGGATAAAACAGGGCAGTCCCATCATGTTCCAGCTCTTATAGATCTCACTGTAGTTTTTATGTATGCAATTTTTAAGAGTTTTGAATTCTATCTGTAGCAGCAGTAGTTACAGTGGTATACTTAAAGAATTTAGGGATTTGGAGTTGGAAAGAAGTCAGAATTAAAATCCTAGATTTTGTCCCTTACCAAGGAATGTGCATGTAGACAAATTATTTAGCCTCAATTATTTTACCTAAGAAGTGAGTCAAATAAAAGTGTTTACTTCGTAGAAATGGTTGTATGAAATAACTCATCTGTTTTTCAACAGACGTTTATCGAGCTCTGTTATGTGCCAAGCATTAATCTAGGTACTAACATACACTAGAGAAATGGAAGTCCTATAACTCATAGACTTTATATCCAAATGCTTATAAACAATTTAATATTATATAAATACAGATAACACATGCAATACACTTAGTTGAGTGATTATTATATAGTAAAATTTTGCTGAGGATAATTCAGAAATACTTGCAGCAGTATATTGACAGGGCACTGCCAGAAATTCAAGCCAGATTCAGAAGAGGATGTGGAATGAAACATGTCATTGCTGATGTCAGATGGAACTTGGCTGAAAGCAAAGAATACCAGAAAGATGTTTACTTGTGTTTTGTTGACTATACAAAGGCATTTGACTGTGTGGATCAAAACAAACTATGTATAACAGTACAAAGAATGGAAATCCAAGAACACTTAATTGTGCTCATGAAGAACATATACATAGACAAAGAGACAGTCATTTGAACAGAATAAGGGTTTAGTATCAGGAAGGGTGTGTGTCAGTGCTATATTCTTTTACCATATTTATTCAATCTATATACTGAGCAAATCATCCAAGAAACTAGACAATATGAAGAAGTGCATTGCATCAGGATTTGAGGAAGACTTATTAACAACCTGCGATATGCAGGTGACACAATCTTGCTTGCTGAAAGTGAAGATGACTTAAAGCACTTATGGACAAAGATTAAAGACTACAATCTTCAGTATGGATTGTACTTCAAGATAAAGAAAACAAAAATCCTCACAACTGGACTGATAAGCAACTTACTGATAAATGGAGAAAAGATCGAAGTTGTCAAAGATTTCAGTTTTTTGGATCCACAATCAATACCCAGGGAAGCCACAGTCAAGAAATCAGATGCTGTATTGCAATGGCCAGATCTGCTGGAAAAAAAAAAAAAAAAACCTCTTTGAAGTGTTAAAGGAGCAACGAGGTCTCTGAAAACGAAGGTGCTCCTGATCCTAGCCATCGTATTTTCAATTGTCTCATATACATGTGAAAGTTGAACAATAAGTAAGGAAAACTGAAGAAGAGTTGATACCTTTGAATTGTGATATTGGGGAAGAATATTGAAAATATCATGGACTGCCAGAAGAATTAACAAATGTGTTCTGGAAAACATGCAGCCAGAATACTCCTTAGAAGTGAGAATGGCCAGACTTTGCCTTTAGTATTTTGGTTATGTTTTCAAAAGGGTCCAATCCCTGAAGAAGGCTATCATGCTGGTTAAAGTAGAAGTCAGCACGAAAAAGGGGAAGACGCTCAAGGAGGTGGATTGACAGAGTGGCCATGATGATGAGCTCAAGCATAGGAAAGTTTGTTAGGAAAGTGCACAACTGGGCAGTGTTGAGCCCCGTTGTACACAGGCTCATTATGATTCAAAAGTGACTCAACAGCAACTAACAACAGTACACTCAAGGTGTTGAGGAAGCAAATATAATAATGATGATACAGTGGGAAAATAAAAATCAGAGGTATTCACTTTCTACCTAGCAAAGAACTTAAAACAGCAATTATGGAAAGCATTTTAAGGGGAATGAATATTCTTGGGATTTATATACTCACTGTATTTTTCTTTTCCTTTTCTATTTACCAAAGACAAGGCAGAGATTCTCAAACAGTGTTGGTCCACACAGCAGCCTTGAGATTTTGCTCTGTCTGCTTTACTTAAGACCAGTGTTGATGACTTTGAAAAAATCATTAATGAAACTCCCCTTCAAGAACCATAAGCTATTTACATGTCATAAATGAGATCAACAGCCTGGAAAAGTCAGGGCTGTGTCTGAAATGGCAAGCTGTCCACGTCAACAATTCAGCATGGGGGATTTCTTCATTCCATGTTTCTTCAATGTTTATATATGAAGCCTTGAATGAAGGGTTCCAGTGGCAAATATTTATAGAAACTAGATAGGTTATTATTATATAAATGATATCTGCCATCATTTAAAAAATTGAACATTTAAATAGTAAAGGCAAATTGCAGAGTGAAAAATAAAAGTTCCTTTTCATTCTCTCTGGCCTCCAAATACAAGCTTCCAGCATTAACCACTGTCCTTAGTTCCTAATGTATTCTCTATGTTGCCTTTGACTAAAGATAGATAGGTAGGTAGATAGACAGATAGACAGATAGATAGATAGTTATTCATATGACCAAGAACTAGGAACTGAATTCTTTTATGACTCAAACATTAAAGACATTTCACAGTAGAAAAAGGTAGAAACAACTGAAATGCTCATCAACTGAGGAGTGGATAAGCAAAATGTGGTATATACCTACAGTGGAATATTACACAGCCATAAGGCAGAATGAAGTCCTGATGTGTGCCACAACATTGATGAACCTTGAGAACATTATGCTGGGCAAAATAAGTCAGAGACAAAATGACAAATACTGCTCACTGGCACTTATGTGAAATAAGCAATTAAGTAGGAACTAAAAGCAATCAGTGGTTATTATGGGCAGGAGAAAAGAGGACGTGAGTGAGGGTTTTAACTTGGAGTGCATTGTAGGTATATTGATGGTAGTGGGATAGTCTGGAAAAAGCAAGTGAAAACAGGTGCACAACTTGAAGAATATAATCAATGTCACCTAAATATAAGTATAGAAATTGATGAAATGTTGTACATGTTGTTGTGTAAGATTATAATGAAGAAAAATTAAAACTTAACTTTTGGTAGAAATGCCATCGACAGAACCAGGACACTGAGTTGTTAATGACCAAGTAAATAAAAGAGCTGCTCACCTTAGGAAATCTGATGACAATTTATATCATATTAATTCCTGCTTTGCATACTCAAAGGTGCAGTCCCCATTCTACAAGAAAAAAGTAAAAATTACCTTGAGAAAATATGCAATTAAGCTTATGAATATCATTTTTGAAATAGCTAAACTATTTACATCACCTATAATTCTCAGTGTAATAATTTACAAGATTATTTGTCTTCTCCATTGAGAAAGGAGCAAAGATGTCTCTGAAAACGAAGGTGCTCCTGATCCTAGCCATCATATGGATGGCATATGGACAAAATGGAAACTTGAGGTTGTAAGTACTACTCAAAGGCACACAACTTAGTAAACGAACCTGCTTTTAAAGCTATGTTATCTGATTTAAAAAAAAAAAAAGAAAAGAAAAGCCTGCTCTTCATAGTCTTCAACAACTCCTAACTCTCTAAGGTTATATTGCTATTGTTGTTTTCATACATTATATGTCAGCAGTTCTCTCATGGTGAGAGGGTCTATGGCCCCAAGCTTTACAGTAGTGCATGTGTATAAGAATGCCTATAAAATTCTGTGTACGACATAAAAGTTAATGCTAGTTGTATTGTACTCATAGCTTATAACATTATTCTCCACAACTATTTTTTAAAAAGATATTTTGACAAACATCAAAACTAAGATTTCATTTCAAGATTACGATGGGATCGGCAAGGCTAGGAACAACATTCAGAGTGGGAAGCAAAGCTCTTTCAGACACCTGGGAAATTTTTTTAAAATACAATTTATTGTACTTACTGTTGTTGCTAAACAGCAGAGCATACACCAATTGTACAGTTTCTATATGTATAATTCAGTGACATTGAATACATTCTTCAAGTCATGCAACCATGTTTTACTCTCCTTTTCTGAATTGTTTCTCCTCCCTTAAGAGAAATTCACTGCCCCTAAGTTTCCTGTCTAATCTTTCAATTTGCTGTTGTAAATTTGATCCTAAATAGATTGCTCTTTAAAAATACAGTGCTCAAGGCAGCCATTCTTTACTGGTTTGGCTAAACTTTCATTCGTTTTTAAAAATATCCCCTTATTACCTCAGAGCAATAGTTTTGGGAGTTCATCCAGCCTCCATAGATCCAGAAACTCTGAATTTCATGAAAATTTGAAATTGTGTTTTGCATTTTCTCCCTGTTGATCAGGATTCTTCTATAGAACCTTTGATCAAAATGTTAAGCAATGGTAACCGGCACCATCCAGTTCTTCTGTTCTTCTGGTCTAATGACAAAGGAAGCAGTTGTTCATAGAAACCAGAAGTCACACATTCCATTTCTTTCTCCTATTCCTGGCAAACAGAGACCAATTGTTGTACCTTGGATGCCTGCTTGCAAGCTTCTAAGATCACAGATACTACACAGTGATCTAGTAGATAAAACAGAAGCCCTAAACATATTTTTAGGCCTATTGACTGGGATGTCTCATGAACTCGTGACAATAAATCTCCAACCAAGAGACTAAATCCCATGAGGTGTTTGGTTGTACTGTAAGAAGCCTCAGAAGCTGCTCCTTTTTGTTGTTGTGAATATATCTATCACACAACTTTTGTCAATTCAGTTTTCTGCAGGTGTACAACATATTGACAACAATTGCATTAATCAGATATCCAGGAATTGGTTTTTGAGAACTTAAAACTTAAAATAACCAAACTTCAGGACCTGGAAACTGAGGCTATCAGAATCATTTGATCTTTAGCTTGGAGTATGTTCCACGGTGAGGAAGACAGACTGTGATGGTGAGGTTAAGGCCTCACTCTGTCACCCACCAGCTGGAGAGCTTCTACAAATCACCTAACTTTTCTAAGCCTTGATTGCTTCATCTATTAAATGGGAATAAAAATATAATTATAGAATAATGGAATAACGTAAGTGAACATTTGGGTGTTTTGGTCAGTAGTAAGCACTGAAGAAATAGTAAGAAATAACTCTTATTATTGCAATTTTCTAAGTTAAAATCATATCACTAATTTTAACGTGGACTCAAAAAACTGAACAGAGAAAAAAAAGTTTTTACTCTAAAATTAAAGGAAAAAACTCAGCAAAATTTACCAACCAAAGAGCAAATTGTCTTATTATAAACTGGGGAGTTATATGTGACTTAGATTTAGCCTAAACTAGCCAAGACAAAGCCCATAATAGAAGACAACCCAAGAGAAGGGATTATTGGGCTATCGTGGAGGCTATGTTTGATAAGACACACAAAGTCATTATTTAATTGGGGAAAGATCTGTAAGCTAAAACTTACATTCAAAAACTATGCAACACTGAATTTTATTTCTACCTCCAGAAACACAAGGGGAATGACGATTTCTTCTAGGATTAAAGATGTGTAGGAGGAAATATTTCATTCTTCCCTACCTATCATATTATTCATTCACTCTTTCATTCAATTACTCAACAATACTTGTTGATAACATGCTGTGGGGCAGAAATTGGACTAAATGTGTCTATTAAATAGAGAAGGATATGTACCAGGGAGTGTGACAGTGCTAATATTACTTTTTAGTGGATATGTATTGAAGTATTATAGGAAGTAGAATGTGAATGGTTACGTGATTATTGTATATAATTATTTGCTTACTCAAACTCACTGCCATTGAGTCATACACTTGGGTTTCTGAGGCAGTATCTCTACGGAAGTAGATTGCCTATTCTTCCCTCCGAGGAGTGGCTGGTAGGTTTGAACCACCAGCCTTATGGTTAGCAATCAAATGCTTGAGGCACTACACTACCAGAGCTCCAAATCATTTGCTTAAATATATATTTATCAGTATTATATACTGTTAATATTACTTTAAGAAAAGGACCACCTGTTATGCTACACCCTGAATAAAACTGACTAACATCATCCCTGACACATAGTCCATACACAATAAATGTCGCAATTATGAGATCAGTTTTTCTGCTGTTTGAAGAGAGAAAAAACTAATGTTGCAGAATCCTTACATTAATCAAAACAAGACTTTATGCCAATAACACACAATTATAAGACTTAGGCAATATTGATTGAATAAGAGGGGAAACTAGGGAAAATGAACATATATAGTCAACTATCACAAAATGTAAAAGGAGCTCTAGTGGCCTAGTGACTAAGGCATTTAACTGCTAACCAGAAAGCTCGTGGTTCAAACCCACCAGCCACTCCTCTGAAGGAAGATTGGGCAAACTATTTCTGTACAGATACTGCCTTGGAAATCCAAGGAGGGGTCACTATGAGTCAGGATCGACTCAAGGGCAGTGAATTTTTTTTTTTTTTTTTGGTTTATCACAAAATGTTGGTGTCACAGCCATTACTTGGATTGCTTATAAAACAGTGTTATTTATTCTATACTGATAAAAAGTTAAAATGCAGAATTTCTGCACAAAGGCCATTGTCCAAGAAAATTTATTTCACTAATTGTTTACATTTTTATACTGGATTTAAACCATTTGACTTACTTTATAAAAGGAATAAAAGAAAGACAAAACAATTTTATCAGTTTGAAATTATTAAAATAACCACCAGGTGGTGCTCCATGAATTGAGCCTATGGTTGTCAAAACAGAAAAATGCTTAAATTGATCAAATTAGGAAAAGTTGTCACATTTTTCTGAGTCATTTTTATTAAATGCTTATTTGAAGTAATTAGAGAACTCTTAGGAATCATAACAGAAAAGCACCAAGCACACTGCCATCGAGTCAGCTCCTACTCATACTGACCCCTGGTTTTATTAATAACAAGATGTCGAGTTACTTGATCTATATGAAAAATTTTAGCTAGCTGGACACCAAAATCAAAGTATTTTTCCTGTTACTTTATAATTTACCAAGCATACATGTTCCACAAGTATATTGATAGAATTGTGTACTTATAATTGAAATTGCGAACAGAAGACGTAAGTCCTTTCAACCTGCCTATCAGTTCACCAAGGATCCCTGGGTTCACAGTGGGTAAGCACTTGGCTCCTAAACAAAAAGTGTGTGGTTTGAACCCACCAGTTTCTCTGTGACAGAAAAATGAGACAGTCTGCTTCCATAAAGATTTACAGCCATGGAAGCTCTATGGGGGCAGTCCTACCCTATCTTAAAAGGTTACTGTATGTCAGAATCACTCAACAGTAATAGGTTTTATCAGTTCACTTAGTTAATACTGACAAACTTTCAAATACTTTTTTTCCCTTTGTTTGTGTTTCTGTGTGTATATATGTTTTGCCCCAGAACCTGGAATTAAAAAAGATGAAAAGATATCGAAAACAGGTAAGTAAACTTAGTAAGATTTACACATAACTAGAAGTTCTATTTGTCTGAACAAGGTTGGTTTTGCCATAAAGGCTGGATAAGGTTTTGAGAACCCAAAGCATGAGAAAACGTGATGCACCCACCCTTCCATATGTTATAAATTTAACAAACAATAAGTTTAAAAATATGTTAAAATTAAAATAGCTTCTATGTTTTTTGTTAGCAGATTTTGGATAAGTTCGTCTGAGGCAGATGGCCTTCACACAGACAATGCCTTATATGTCTCCTGGGCAATCCAGCACTGTTTGCAAAACACTAAGGGGACAATTTGAATTTTATAGGCTTCAGTCAGATTGTGACAAATGCTTAAAAAGTATCTTTTAATGGATTGAACCTTATGAAGTCACGTATATTCAACCATATTTGCCTAAAAAAAAAAAAAAAAAAAAACCAGTCATTTCATATGATTCAATCTAATATAGTCAACCCTTTAACTTTCCTACTACTTAAACATTCAGATATCCTCTGGAGAGGTAGTTCTCTTATTGGCCAGTGATTTGTCATCTGGCCAATAAAGCCAGTGAGGCAGACTCTCTGAAACATCATTTTCAAGGAAGGAAGTCAAGAGACTAACTGGACATTCTTGAGGCAGGCACTGAAAGTTGGGAGCAAGAGCATCATAGAATAGGAAAAAGTGAAGAAGGAGACTAAGAATCCTGAGGAAAATTCCAGTTAATAACAATCTTTCTAGAGCTAGCACTATTTGAGGTATTTTCTGTCTATATATAGAGATTTATCCATCAATATCTATTAATGCAAAAGAAGGTTGTGTCTATATCCATATATCTCTACACAATGAAAATGATACTACATAAAGGCAGCATTTCATATTACTGATTTAAAAATATTTGCATATACTAATTTTTACAAATTTCAGCCTATATTTTCATTTTTCTATATGTATTTTGAGCTCTCTGGTAGCATAGTGCCTAAGGCACTTGACTGCTCACCAGAAGTCTAGCAATTCAAACCTACCAGCCACTCCTCGGAAGGAAGATGGGGCAATCTACTTCCATAGTGATTCTGCCTCAGAAACCCAAGGAGGGGTCGCTATGAGTCGTCCACCTGGATGGCACATTAACAACAAGAACTACATTTTGAGCTCTGATGGTGTAGTGGATAAGACATTTGACTACAAACAAGTAGGTCAGTCATTCAAACTCACCAGCAGCTTGGTGGAAGGAAGACAGGCTATTCTACTTTTGTAAAGATTTACAGCCTCAGAAACTCAATGGAGTCACTATGAGTCAGAAACAACTTGATGGCAGTGAGTTTGGTTTTTGTATATATTTTAATTATTATTATAACTACTGATAGCACTTGAAAGCACTTCCATAATCCCAAAAGGAAATGAATACAATTATTGCCCTATTTTTGGTGAAGGTATGTAACCATTTTAAAATTTGAAAGTGAATTCTCTGGAAGATCAGTGGAAAAGTGAACAATTTTAAACTGTAGGAAAGAAAATCCATAAAAGGGATAAAATGATACATTGAGAGAGTGTCTACATTGAAAGTTACAATTGAATTTTAGATATACCTACAGAAAAAGAAACACTGCATATAAAAAATGTCCCATTGTTGTTGGCATTCCTACTAGTGGTGGCGAGTGCTTGCTAATCAGACAAAAGACACATTTTGTTAGGATTTGGGAAGATTATTTTTTAATCTTCTTTGAATGAAATTAAGTTTTGTATTAATGAATCTAGATGTGAAAATAGAAGCCAAAGGAATGGATCAAGAGAAGGAATTCTATAAGAAAAATGAGAATGGAGAGAGAAGAATGGGGAATGGAGAGAAGTTTCTTGGAGAAGTAAGAGAACAAGAGTAGAAAAAAGCATCACTAGGAAGATCAGGAAATACCATATACCAGCATCCCAAAGCAAAAACTTGCAAGGAATAGTGGAATAGTCAGTAATACTAATGTCTCAGAAAGGTCAATGGGTTTGATGACTGAGAAAAATAAATTACATTTGAAAAAATGAAACAAACAAAAAAGGCCTACCATTTTGTGACCTTTTGGAAAGCATTTTCAATATAGTGGTGGAAGCAAAAACCAATTTACAGGAGTTAAGAAGGGAATGTATCAGTATTATGTGGTGGCATAGCACACCCACTTTCATCAAGAGCTTATTGGTAAAAGGGAGGCAAAAAATATACTCCAACAGGTAGACTCTAAGAAATATTCTCATTTTTAAGATGACATGGAATATTCCAGGAAGATGGGAAACAAGGAATCCACAGAGATATTAATTAGGAGATATCTGTCCCAGATACAAGAAGTATTTGAATACAAGAGATTGAATACAAGAGAATACAAGGGAATGAGCTTAATTAAGAGTAAGAAAAAATTTCCCCTGAGCTTTGAGGGAATAATGGAAGAGGAGATTAAATGGAAGCTGGGTGTGTTTGAGGACACTGCCACTGAGTCATCTTTTCTCTTAAAAACACTCGCTCCAATGTGATCTATAACATGCTGTTGCCAAATCCAAGGCATGATTTTCATGCTTGGTATTACAGTTAACCCTCAACAATACTTCAGTGTTTTTTGTTGGTGGTGTTAGGTGTTGTCAAGTCAGTTTTGACTTATAGCTACCCTATGTACAACAGAACAAAACCCTACAAAGTGCTGTACCATCTTCACAATCATTGCCATGTTTGAGCCCTTTGTTGCAATCACTATGTCGATCCATCTCGTTGAGGGTTTTTTTCTTTTGCTGACCCTCTTGACCTTCACCAAGTATGATGTACTTCTCCATAGACTGGTCACTCCTAATATGTCCAAAGTACATGAGATAAAGTCTCACCATTCCCACTTCCTAATAACTTCTGGCTGTATTTCTTCAAGATAGATTTGTTCATTCTTCTGGCAGCCGAGGTATATTTAAAATTTTTTCACAACACCATAATTCTAATGCATTTATTCTTCTTCAGTCTTCATTATGAATTGTCCAGCTTTTGCATGCATATGAGAGGACTGAAATTGCTATAGCTTGTGTCAGTTGCGCCTTTGCTTTTTAACAATTTAAAGAGGTTTTTGCAGCAGATTTATCTAATGCAATACTTAGTTTGATTTCTTGACTACTACTTTCAGAGGTGTTGATTGTGGATCCAAGTAAAATAAAATCCTTGACAACTTCAATCTTTTCTCATATTTATCATGATACTAGTCCAGTTGTGAGGATTTTTGTTTTCTTTATGTTGAGGTGTAATCCACAATAGAGACTAGTCTTAGATCTTCATCAATAAGTGCTTCAAATTCTTCTTCATTTCCAGCAAGCAAGGTTGGATCATAAATTGTTAGTTAATCTTTCTCCAATCCAGAAACTGTGTTCTTCTTCACATAGTACAGATCCTTGGATTATTTGCTCAGCATATAGATTGAATAAGTATGGTGAAAGGATACAACCTTGATGCACATCTCTCCTGATTGTAAACCACATAGTATCTCCTTTGTTCTGTTTGAACTGACCTTTGGTCTAGATATAGGTTCCACATGAGCACAATTAAGTGTTCTGAAATTTCCATTCTTCACAATGCTATCCAAAATTTGTTTTGATCCACACAATTGAATGCCTTTGCATCCAACTTTGAATAAAACAAAATTAATATCTTTCTGGCATTCTCTGCTTTCAGCCAAGATACGTCTGACATAAGCAATGATATCCCTTGTTTCATATCCTTTGAATCCCACATGAATTTCTGGCAATTCTGTGTCAATGTACTTCTGTAACGATTTTTAATTACTTTCAGCAACATTTTACTTGCACATAATATAAATGATATTGTTCGATAATTTTTCACATTCTGTTGGATCACTTTTATTTGGAATGAGCACAAATTTGGATCTCTTCTAGTTCATTGGTCAGGTAACTGACTTCCAAATTTCTTGGCATAGATGAGTGAGAGCTTCCAATGCTGCATCTATTTTTTGAAACGTCTCAATAGGTATTCCATCAATTCCTGAAGCCTTGTTTGTCACCAGTGCTTTCAGTACAGCTTGGGATTTCTTCCTTCAGTGTTGTCAGTTCTTGATCATATACCACTTTCTAAAATGATTGAACTTTGACTGGTTCTTTTTGGTACAGTTATTGTACACTCCTTCTATCTTCCCTTGATGCTTCCTGTGGCATTCAATATTCTGTTCACAGAATCCTTCAATATTGCAACTCGAGACTTCATTTTTTTCTTTACTTTTTTCACCTTGAGAAATACGGAGTGTGTTCTTCATTTTTGTTTTTCTAACTCCAGGTCTTTGCACATTTCATTGTAAGACTTTACCTTCTCAGGCTGCCCTTTGAAATCTTCAGTGTAGCTAGCTATTTACATCATCATTTCTTCCATTCTCTTTAGTACTCTGTTTAAGAACAAGTTTCAAAGGTTCTTTCAACATTCATTTTTGTCTTTTCTTTCTTTTCTGTCTTTTTTATAATATTTTTACTTTTATGATGCCTTTGATGTCATCCCACAACTTGTCTAGTTTACCATCTTATATATTGAAAAAAAACCCAAAACCAAACTCTTTCTTTGGCAAAAACTAAATCATTTAACCAATACTTTTACACATAAAACAAAAAAGATAACTACATTTTTAAATACTAGAACAACAGTGCTTGTTTCTTTCTAGTATAGTATTTTGTTAGTCACTAAGTTCCTTTTTCCTCCAATGAAAATTCTGGCAAGCAGGATATGCATTCCATTACATATATGGGGAGTAACTGTGTGTTCTTTTCAGAAAGATATTTGCATTATTTATAGT
>NW_006922093.1:572336-574876 GCF_000298275.1 Orycteropus afer afer | reverse complement strand
TATTCCTCCTGTTTCTCTCATTTGGTTCAAAATTTAGTTCAATATCTTTTTCATTTTGTTCTTTCTTTTGTTCCTTATCTCAATCAATGGTAATTCAGGACAATTATGTCACTAGGATTGGTGTCACCCAGTGCCAGTAACTCATGGTGTCTCCCAACCCCATGGAGCCCCTTCCATACCAGACTATCCAGAATCCTTACTAATATTTATTACCAATTTTAATCATAGAATATTATATGATAAATAATATTTATAAAATCTTTCTACATTGTATTACATTATTACATAAAAAATTATTAGTAAACAAGCAGGATCCTTTTCTGTTTTTTTCCTTTAATTACTCCTTTAGTCTCAAACAAATTTTATTCATATAGGTTAAAAAAATACAACTTACCACAATATTATAATGAACTCACTGCAAATTTGACAAAACCAGGAACTACAAAAACATAGGCAGCAATGAAAACCATAGTGCCTGCTTACAGCATGTGCAGATAAACCACATGATTCAAAGTGTTGTTGTAATTGGGTAACAAAGACAGTTCTGACTGGAGTGCATTAGAAGGTTCAAAAAGTAAATCAGCGCAGAGATTTAGCCCTGTGGGTATATTGATACATGTAAGATAAGACTTTTGAAAAATATTGTTGTTGTTATAACTAACTACAGGGATATTTTTATTAAAAAATATTAAATTTCTGCTGAAACACTGCACAAAAATTTTATAGATATTCATTTTGGTGTCACCACTTCTGTGGTCATTTTGGTGCACTCTCGACCCTGCACCCACCTCTCAGTGATGCCACTGACTTCTGAGTCACTATCCAGTCACTTTGACTTAAACTTCTGCATAGTTTCTAGGTTCTCTTTCTCTTTCAGAGCTCAGTATCCAAATAAGTACTAAGTATGTGGCTCAAATTATCTCCCCAAATTTGTTCTTGCCTTTTGTTTTGTTTTGTTTTCCTCCCCTGTTATGATCCTGGTTTTCATCCTCATCAACTCTTGCCTGAAAAAAATATACAAATCCATTTACTGATATTATGTGCCAATCTCCTCTTCAAAGATTCACCACAAGCCTAGGCTAGTTCTCTTCTTTATACAGAGATGTTATAATTACAAACAACTGCACAAAATTAAGGAGCTCTGGTGTTCACAGTTCTTAGCTAGTTCTTAATTCTTAGCGTGTATCTCTATAGTCTGCTCAGTACCTTTTCAATTCCACACACAACCACAGTCCATTGTGGTCTGTATTTAGTCAGGTAGACTACCTGCCATTTCCTGAACCTGGCAAGTTTCTTTAACACACTATGCTTTTATTAAAACTGTTTTCTTTTTTGATTCTTCAAGGATTAAATTAAATACCATGCTCATCATAAAACCTTTTGCAACTACTTATACAAAGTTAATTTCTACATCTTCAGTATTCCTATATTTCTTTGTTTTTCTCTTTTAAACCATCTGTAATATTTCCATGTGTTATAGCTAAGTATGTAAGAATGTAATTTGTATTGAAATCATGTATGTGTTCCATTTATATTATTAATGATTACTAATGTGCATTTTATCCATAGTAAAAGTAAAACTAAACTCAGTCATAGCATCAATTCTGACTCAAAGTGACCCTCATTGGGTTTTCAAAATGTATAAATCTTTATGGAAAAAAAAAACTGCCTCATTTTTCTCCCACAGAGCAGCTGGTGAGTTCAGACCACTGACCTTTTGGTTAGCAGCCAAATGCCTTAATCACTACACCACCAAAGAAAAAAAACTTATTAAACTAATGCAATGAATGCATAATAAAGAGTTGAAGTAGATATTATATATTAGTTAACCTTACCAAGGATGAATATTTAAACTTTCAAAGACTGGGTATATTTTTCTCAAACTTTAAAGCACATTTGACTCCACAGCAGTGAGAGTTGAGTATCTGTCTTTATTAGGCAAATGTGACATTTATTTTCATCTAATTAATGTCTTAATACCGCCCCTGAATTTAGGGAATTTATCATTGAAATGCTAAGATTTATGCACAAATAACTCTAATACCTGGGATGGTTTATTACATAATTGGAATGAATAAAGAGCTTTATAGCTAAGGAAGTATTTAAGCTGTATCTTGAGAATTGGAAAAGTTTCCATATCTACAAAATACATATACAAATAGAAACAAAGTGTTCCAGGTAGGAACACTGACATAAACAAAGGGGGATTGAAACAATGTAATTTTGATTTTTTGAATTATCCCTAACAGTGACTATAATTTTGTTAGCTTTGTTGTTGTTGTTGCTTGCCAATTAGTCGGACCCAACTCATAGCAACCCCTCCTTGGGTTTCCGAGGCAGTATCACTATGGAAGTAGATTGCTCCATCTTCCTTTTGAGGAATGGCTGGTGGGTTTGAACCTCCGGCCTTCTGGTTAGCAGTCAAGTGCCTTAGGCACTATGCTACCAGAGCTCCCTTGTTAGCTTAGTAGCAGAAATTACCTTTCCCTAAAACATGTTTTTAATAATTAATTTCAAAAGTCTTTTAAAATAATTATTAA
>NW_006922093.1:570146-572236 GCF_000298275.1 Orycteropus afer afer | reverse complement strand
AACCAAAATATATATATGTGTGGATATATATATGTGTGTGTGTGTGTGTGTGTATACACATATCTATATTTTTTATTCACCAAAGTACTGACTTGCTAGTTACTGACTCTAATTAGTTAATGTGGTTAAAGTCTTCCATCAGTGGACCAAATGTCATTGGCTATTTTTTCCCTTATTTGAGCCAGTAAGTTTTTTTCAGTCACAGTTGAGTGACTTCAGGCTTAAGAAGGATTTACTTTTTATCCCAAGGAATCTGGAAAAGACAGTATAGATTTAACTAAATTTAGTTCAGCTAGATATTTTTAACTGTTTGATATCTGTAGGGCACACTGTTAAGTTATAATTGCTCATTGTCGTTACATTATACTGCCACCAACATACTTGGCTAATCTGCCCCCAAACATACATACATAGACACTTAAAAGGGATCTCAAAGTCTATGGATTTTTGCTTCCTAAATGTCTATTGTATATTTCCCCTTTCATTTCAGGCCCATATCAAAATGTTCGTACCTACACAACTTGAATCTAATCTTGTCAACAAACTTTTCTAGTCACTCCTATTCTCTAATCATAAGCAAACACCATGAGTTCTCCATGTATGTGTACACATATGATATGCTATATAAAAGCATATATAGTATATCCTTTTTGTTTGTTCCAAGGGTTCTTCTTATTTTGCATTATATCTCTTATATTATCTCTGCTGTGGGCTGGCGAGTCTTCTTTATTTCTGGACTGTTATCCTAGCCACAACATGTCAAGAACATCTTTATAGAAGGAAATCATTGTGTTAATGATTTTAATAAAAGAAGCAAATGTGTGTGTGTGTGTCTTAGCTTTAGCCATAGCACAGGTAGAAGCAGGTTTTTAGTGTGAAAGACCAACGAAGGCAGGATGGTATAGAAAGAGCTGTAGGACAGTAGATTGGAGTGATTCACAACAAATTGATTAATTTCTGAATCTGAATTTGTATAACTATAAAATAGAGTTACCAACAATGTATTCCATACAATCTCACAGACTTATTGTGAAGATCATGTGATAGAATATATGTGAAAAAGCTTTACAAAAGTACAAAAACAAAACTATAACATTATCATCTACTCAAGGTGAGGTCCATACAAAAATAATATTAGTATCACCTGGTTATATGTTATAAATAGTAGTGTTTTAGGTCCCACCCAAAACTGCTGAGCCGTAATCTACATTTCAGCAATTTTTTTCCATTGTATGCAAACTGAAATTTGAGAAGCACTTTTCTAGAGTTTATAGACACCAACTACTGCTCTTATCTGTGGGGTGGGGTAGGGGGAAGAATCAAGTTTCTCTTGTCACAGACGTAACTAATTTTAAATGTCTGTATATTTGGTCCTATTTTTATTGAATTTTCAGTATTTAATCCCCATCATCATTTATCTCTAGCTGTAAAATAAAATGACTATCTACTAGGGTATTATAAGGTTGCTTTCAACTACCAGTGAGATAGTCACAATTAGCACTAATTGGTCACACCTACCCATACTCTCAATTGATAGGTGATTTCTAGACTTTGGTTATCCTAAAAACTGACTGAAGGAAAATAGCTTGTTCTTTGCTTATGACAGCATTTTCTAAGGGGCATTGCACTTAATTAAATTTCATTTCAGTTTAAAAATATAACCCCATATTTAGCTAGAAGGACTTGTTTGTCAAGGGTAATCCATCTTTATATTTTATCAGCATGCTACAGAACTGACATCATGGGTGAATGACTTACTTAGCCAAAGAAAAAGCATATGTGCTCATATCCGTCAGCCACCAAAATATCTTTAGCTCATATCACTTATGGATCTTACTCTGATTAGCCTATTCAGTTCTTACCTGCCAAGATGTAGAATAAATAAATTGCAATAACTATTTAAAAATTACCATAGTAATCCAGCAAGAGAAAAATAAAATTATTTATGCAAGCTTCATTAACTATTTTTCATCAATTATATTTTGACAGGAGAGAGAGAGACATTCTCTCTCTCTCTCACACACCCACCCCTTAAATATAAGTAAAATATATATGTGTGTGTCTGTGTATCTGTGTGTATGTATGTGTGT